>NW_027280111.1:32500-47500 GCF_046629955.1 Centroberyx affinis
ACACTCAGCAACAAATATATAGTTGCATTAGTGTAATTGTGTTTTGTTATGTAGATATGTAGTTATTTTTTATTGGTTATATATTTATGTTCAAATAAAGTACAAAAATCCTTATAAAAATGGTTGATTATTTAATAGCAGAAACAGTACTTGAAATGTTTTTAGTAAAAGTAGAAATAGCCTATTAATTGCAGTATAACTACCAGTATAACTCAAGTGAAAGTCCTGCATTTAAAACTGCAAGCAAGCAAAAAACATATTGCAGCCTAAGCAATGAAATGGTTATGAAAAGTAAACCTAGTAGTTGCTGAAGATATGTCATTTGAATTGCATGTTAAATATTTAATTGTAGTTCTTGGGTATTACTTAAGTTAGTAAATGTTCTGCAATACTTTACACTATTGTGGTTGTTATAGTATTAACGTTAGCTATTTTATTAAATCTATATAAAATTCTAATTTATACTGAACACTATCTAAAAAACTAAAAAATATATAAGCAGTTATTCCAAATGACCAACAGGTGGCAGTATAACCGCTGTAACTGACAGACGGCAGCTGCCGGTATTTGGCGTTGTCATGACGTCGCAACGCATCGCTGCCTTGGAAGTCCGTCTTCATCCAGACTCCTGAACAGGAACCTTCATACAAAAACGCTGCCTCCAAAGGACACTGCCTCAAGCCTTTGAAACCAGGAGGCAGTAACTCTCTCCATTGAAGCTAGGATTAGACCGGGCCAATACTAAAGTCATAATCTGTGATATTTTCACATGAGTACATTTCTGTTGCTACTCTCTCTCTCTCTCTCTCTCTCAGCTCTAACTCAACAGTGATCCAACCTATATCCAGTTCATAAATCTTCTCCTCTGTCTGTTCTAACCAGCCGGTGTCTGGTAGCTCTTTCCTGGGAAAAATCCTGGGAATTGGGAAGTGATGCGTTTTTACGTTTCCGGTTTGTTTGGAATAAACAGAAGAAGAAGAACTGGGTAGTTAGCATGAGCAGTGATAGACTCCATGGCTGAACAAGACAGAGAAGAGAGAAACTCAAACTGCAGCAACAGAAAATCAAGGAAAAGGAGACAAGCCGCAAAAAAGGAAAGTGACCGTCAGCACATATCATCAATCTGCATTATTGTTATTATTTATTTCATTTTTATTCATGTCATCATTTTCTGTCTGCCTGTTGTCGTTCTGAGCAAACACTGGTGTATGAAATAAACATTCACCTATGTGTGTGTGTGTGTGTGTGTGTGTGTGTGTGTGTGTGTGTGCCTTTGGCTGAGGTAAACCTATTTCGACAGTCTGGTATCTAATTAATCCAGAATAGCAAATGGAGATGTTCAATGTGGAATAAATATAACAGGGAGAGAAAAAACAATTCTAATATTTACACACACACACACACACACACACACACACACACAACATACACACACACACACTCACATACACACATACACACACATTCAGGAGGGTGTAAAGGGTAAATTAAAGAGACAGGCAAGCGGAGGAGGAAAGGTTAAGTGGAGTGTAAATTAACACACATCGCTCCAGCTGTTCAATACACAGCGGTCTCTCTCTCTCTCTCTCTCTCTCTCTCTCTCTCTCTCTCTCTCTCTCTGTTCTTCCCTCTTCCATTTGTCTTTTCTGTTTCTTCTCTTGCTGTCTGATTAACATTCAGCAAGGCTCAACATCCACTCAGTGAGACACGTATTGGCTGACTGACTGATCGACTGATCGATGGACCGGTGGTTGGGAGGTTCGCTGGTTCGTTGGGTGACTGATTGATTAATTGATTGTCATTTAGGAACCACAAGAAGGAGGCCAAGACCTATTTTTGGTCCAGATGCATAAGAAGCCAGAGTTTACATTTAGAGTTAGTCGCTGCATTGCGTTTCTCACTGTAATGTGAGTTATTACAGGAATTATTACAGAGATTTTCTCATGTTTAGCAATTGAAGTAATAATTATATATTCAAAATGGAATGTCAATGCCAGCAAGCAGCTCTCTGTCACGCGCATACACACACACACACACACACACACAAAACCTCTGAACTACTGAACTAATGGCGTGTCGAAAAAAGACACATTTGCCCACCTGTAGAACATTATAGACAGCACAGATAGACAGCAGGTGTGTAGGGGGAAAATATAGAAACAATACACAATGCTTCAGTTAAACTTTACATGCAACATTTCAGTCGTCAGACCTTGATCAGGCATAAATTCCACCATGTAGGTCCATCAGTGTATACACACCGCCCGTCAAAATTTTGGGGGCCTTTCACCTATTTCACTTTCCCTGTTATTTTTCAATGAAGAAGTGAGGGGAAAAAAATGCCTGCAATGCTTTTGTCAACATAAAAAAATCTATTTCCTAATACTTTGGATCTATTTCTTCAACACTCAGCTTCATGTTGATCAAAGTGTCTCTCTGGTGTGAAGAGAAGGTTTTTCATGGCAGAGCGTCTCTGACTGTCGTCATGAAGAAACTGTGAGCAGTTTCAAACAAAGTTAACAAATATTTGCATGTATGTTTTTTGGGTTTTTTTTTTTGTCTTTTATGGGGTTAAGTTATTGCACACTGACAAAGAAAACATGCTGATTTATTAAGCATTTTCAAGGTGTCCCCAGATTTTTGACAGGCAGTGCACACACCACACCAATGACAAATGACTGCAACTGCAAGTCTTTTCTCTGGTGGTGTGGAGGGTGAAGCTGGACGGACAGCTGCTGGAAGGACAAACTAACCGCCGGGTTCAGAGGCTTCAGAGAATTAAGGCTGAAGAAATCACATCAGAGCTGCAGCTGGGGCCCACAGAGCTTTCCCACTTGCTACTTAAGGAATTTATGAATAATGTCCTGGTTTCACAGCTCCTGTTCTAACATGTGAACCACACAGTCTGCTACAGTTAACATTACAGAACTTGACAGGCTGAATAAAGATTGGACATCACACACTTAAAGGTCCCATATGGTGTAAAGCAGGACTCCCCTTGCCTCTGTGATGATAAAGGAGTTGGATGGTCTATCTAAACATGGTGAAAGCATCAAAACGCACGGTCACCAACTAAATCCACACAATCCATATTAGAAAAGCGAGCCTCTAAACGAGCCGTTTGGACTTCCGTAACTTTGTGGCGTCACAAAGGTTCGCTAATTGTCATTTTTGTAAGAAATAATAGACTAACAAAGTATTTCTTTCAAAGCGGTTGAGCGGTTGTCATTGTTTATTAACCGGAGAGTTTTCCCTACCTGTAGCTGCCGGGCCGCGGCGTCTCATGTTTCACTCTTGAAACGGTTAGCCAATCAGAACAGAGGGGTCGTTAATATTAATGAGCCTTAAAGACACGGAGACAGAAACAGCCTGTTCTTGGTAAGGCTCAGAGAGATGCTGGGAAATGAACGTGTCAAAATGGATTGAGAGTGTTTTTGGTACATGACACCACACACACAGCTTTGAATGGACCTCAAGACACAAAATAAAACACTGGTGAGTGGAGAATATGGGAGTTTTTTTTCATCTTGCGGTCATAGCAGCACAGTTGATGATCAGCCAGATTTGGAGATAAAGCATTTTACGACCGGTTGGATTTGGTGATCAAACACTTGATGAGCAGTTGGGTTTTGGGAACATGAACAGCTGGAAATCTGGAACACACACTTGACATCCAGTTGGAGTTATGGAACACACACTTCACGATCAGTTGGATTCAGGAAACACAGACTTGAAACCAGTTGGATTTGGACGTCACACACTTGACATGCAGTTGGATTTGGGGAACACACACTTGGAGAACACACACTGCTCCAGTTTTCACGCCACACAACCCTCCAGTCTCACAAAAACACTGATCTTGTGCAACCGCAACACAAAACCAAAACAAACCTGGAGGTGGAGCGTTCTTCTTTCCACACTTTCTGTATTTGTTTTTTCTTCTCTCACACTCAACTCTCATTCGCTGTTGCTGCTCTCCGTTCCGATTTGATTGGTTGACCTGCTCACACTACAGGAGCATGTCGAGACTTGTCCAGCTTCAAGTCGTAAAAGTCAAACATGAGTGAAATAATGCTGATGGTCCTGACTGGATCACTTGATTTTCAAGATTGGGCCAAGGAGGAAATAATTTCACATATATATTTAACATATATATGTATATGTATATATCTATATCCATATATATATATGGATATATATGTTAAATATATATGTTAAATTAAAAAACAATTAACTTTAAATTGTTCTTTTCTCCTTCTGTCATCCATTTTCCTTATTGTATATTTTGAATTAATTAAATGTAATGGTTTTCCCCCTTTTTCTTTTGTATTGTATGCAAAATATATGTAAAAAATTTAAAAGAAAAACATGTCTATGGACAGAAATGTGAAGTCAATTGAATATGGAACAATCACACCACGAAGAAGAAAAAAGAAAATCAGTCATGATGCCAAATTGTTGTTAAAATCAAGCTAATAGTCGGGTCAGATGGTTTGAAATCAAACAAAGTTACCCACTCTAGTTCAGCTCCAAGAAAGAAACCGCTTCCTCTTCCGCTTCCTGTATGTTGATTTTTCTCAAAATTTGACAAGAACCCACAACACAGAATCTGTATGCAGAGGAAAACCACACACACACACACACACACACACACACACACAACACCTTCATCCCCTAATATTTACAAAAAGACTGTGATAAACACACACACACACACAGTATGTGAATGAGGCTGTGGCTGGTGTGTGCCTGTGGGAAGTGAGATAGCAGCATGGTCGAGGAAGACACAGTAGGATCCCTGCTGCTGCGACTGACTGATAGAGCCTTTGTGTGTGTGTGTGTGTGTGTGTGTGTGGAGGGGAGGGGGGGGTTACCAACTGAAAGGGTAACACTTAGTCTCCATTTAGAGCGAAAAGGCTCAGTGGGGAAAGATATGAGAGAGAGAGGGAGGGAGAGAGAGAGAGAGAGAGAGCAAAAGAGATGGAGAGACTGTAGAGACTGCAGAGATGGACAAAGAGAGAGAGAGCGACAGATAGAGACAAATAGAGAAAGTAGAAAAATCCATATAGACTGGGTGAGAGAAAGACTCACTAAACCTATCAGATATTTCCCAAAGTTTAGTGACAGAAACCAATGGATTCCACGCTCCAACTAAATACAGTTGCTATTGCTGCAGATTGTGTGTATTTATGTCACAACTGCAGTACCAGTGATTAATACTGACCAGTCACATAGTATTGGATGAGTTGTGATTGCTCATTAGCAGAAGTGGGGACTCGAGTCACATGATTTGGACTCAAGTCAGACTCAAGTCACAATTTCAATTGCTTGAGACTCGACTTGATGCACGAAGAGAAGACTCGAGACTTGACTTGACTCGGGTTCTGGTGACTTGGGACTTGACTCTGACTTGTACTTTGATGACTTGAAAAGGTTTCTAAAGTCTTGACTTGAGATCTTGTGTTTGTGTAAATGACTTAGATTGAAAGTGATGAGATTTGTTCCAGCAGACGACTGAATTTAAATTCAGTTTTCTGAATTTGTATGGAATAATTGAATTTACTGAAGTTGAAACTGATTATAGAAATCAAACTCATGATGCTCTTACCAAGTTTTTATCCTATTAAAACCATATTGCATTGAAAAGTCCTAAATATTTAGTTTTCTTTAAGATATTAAATTGATACTGGACTCTTGATTTGTTCTGACTTGACTTGCTGTTCTACATTTAGACTTGAGACTTGACTTGAGACTTGTGATTTTACAGAGAACTTCAACACTTTCCCACTGTGATGCATCATAACTGAAGCGTTAGTCTGGCCGATCACGCCGAGCCTTTCTCATTATTTATTCCACAAATGCATTTCCAACTCTATTTATCGCATCATTTCTTTCACGACCCCCCCCCCCCCCCAAAAAAAAAAAATTGCTACTTCAAAGCGTGTAAACGTTTACTCTCGATATTGAGGAAGCTTCAAAATTTGCCGTTTCCATTTTGCTTTTCCTAATTCGATACAAAGTAATTGGCAGAAAAAAGATTCCTAGGGTGGAAACAGCTGCAGACGGAGAGAGAAAAAGAGAAGGAGAGACAACCTGAACTACAGAGAGAGAGAGAGAGGAGGAAAGAGATTTTGAAGAATGTGAGACTAGTTGGCTGGCTAATTAATTTCCCAGCAGCGCAGCACGTTCGCTGGAGGCCTTGTAAACACACTCCTCCCCTCCCCACCACAGCTTTTAGTGGGATCAGCTGTCTATTTGGCTACAGATTATCACTCAGTGGGTTTATCTCCTACCAGGAGAGGAGGAGAGGAGAGGAGAGGAGAGGAGAGGAGAGGAGAGGAGAGAGGAGAGGAGGAGAAGGTAGAAGAGGGGCGAATGTGAGGAGATGAGGCTGAAGGGAAAGGAGAAGAGGGAACAGGTAGGATAGGAGAGGAGAGAAGTGGAAGGGAGGGAATGGAACTGGGGAAAAGACTGGGGGAAAGGGGAGGAATTAGAGAAGCCAGAAGAGGAGAAGGGAGAGGAGAGGGGAGGAGAGAAGACAAGAAGTGTTCTGGGGGAACACTCCAAAAGTGGTTAATATTTCTTTAAGGAGGTCAAACTCTGTTAACAGATTAGGGTAAGGCCCTAAAATTGTCAATAATAAATGTCTGATTTGAAGATACTTCCAGAAATGGTTATGTGCAAGGTCATATTGTTCTCTGAGTTTTGTTAAACTTTTCACCATGTTTCCCTCTACACGTCCTTCAGAGCCAGGATACCTTTTTCTGCCCACAACTTAAAAAATCATTTTATTGATAAGGAGTCTCGGATTTAGCCAAATGCTGGAAGATGGGTTAAGATAAAAGTTAAATTTCAAAATAAAGGACAATCTCTTCCAGACTCATTGTAGGTGAAGAAATATGGGATGATCACTAACAGCCTGGGGTAATTGAGCAGTGATAACATATATCAGCTGTCACAGAGATAGCTTTCTATTTGGAACCAGGGTGGGGTTCGTTCAGGGGGTAGGGACCGGTGGGCAAGGTGTCTCATGCTAAAAGCATAATGGTAAAGTAATATATTTGGAATGCCCAATCCACCCTGATCCACCGGCCTCTGCAGCTTTTTCAAGCCAAGTCCAGGACGTTTGTTGTTCCATAAAAATTGATTACATAGTTTGTCAAATTGTTTGAAAGTGGGATCAGTGGGATCTTAACTGGGAGGGCTTGTAGGAGATAATTAAATTTAGGGGCACAATTAACCTTGAGAATATTGGCCTTTCCCCATAGAGATAGGAATAGAGGGTTCCACCTTTCTATATCATTCTTGAACTTATCCAAAAGAGGGACTATATTCACACTAATCCGATCTTTAATAAGGGGGGGGAAACGTTATACCTAAATAAGTAATTCCCATTGGAACTTACCCACCTGAAACAGTGTTCCAGGGCAGTAAGTTGTCAAAGGGGGGGGCTTCAGACTTTGTCAATTGACCCTATATCCTGAGAGTCTTGAGAATGATTTTATAATATCAAAGAGGACAGGTCTCGCAGCCTGAAGCAAAAATCAGAATATCATCTGCGTACAGCATGATTTTATGAGCTGTCTCTCCTATTTGTATCCCTGGAAAATCGTGAGCCTTATGGATGGCAGCGGCTAGAGGTTCGAGGGCCAAAGCGAAAAGGAGGAGGCGTAAAGGATCACCCTGTGCAGTACCTCTACCTAAGTCAGAATTATGGGAGATGATACCATTAGTAAGAACTGATGCTTTGGGGTTAGCATATAGAAGCCGAATCCAGCTAATGACTTTTTAGCTAAATCCATATTGTTCAAGAGCGAGGAATAGATAGCGCCACTCGACTCTATCAAACGCCTTCTCCGCATCCAATGAGATTGCTGCCATAGGACAGTTCTCACTCTGAGCAAACCACATAATATTGAGAAGGCGTCTGATATTGTCTGCAAAGCTTCTTGAACGAATAAAACCGACTTGATCGGGAGGGATTATACTTGTAATAATTTTATCAAGTCGATTAGCCAAGATCTTTGAAAAGATCTTTCGGTCTTGTCCGAGAAGGGAAATGGGTCTATAACTTTTACAGTCAGAAGCCGGTTTACCGTTTTTGAGAATGAGAGAAATTAGAACCTCATTCAGAGTGGGTGGTAAGGTTCTCCATAGCTTCCTCGTACATACTTAATAACACTGAAGAGATTTCATCAAGGTAGGTCTTATTAAAACTCGGCTATAAAGCTGTCTAGGCCTGGAGCACGCCCGCTTCACAAATTTTTAATGGTCTCTTTAAGTTCCTCTATCGTAATAGGCATATCTAGCAGCTCTTCGCTCTTCGGACAAGGAGGGGAGGGACAAACTGGTGAGGAATGAAGAGATCTCCTGAGTGTCTGCCTGCAGTTCTGATTTGTATAGGTTTTTATAGTAGTTTCTAAATATTTCATTAATTGAGGAAGAACTGGACTGTAGATTACCACCTTCATCTGTGACCCCTAGTATAATACTCGCATTTTCCCGCTGTCTGATGTACCTTGTTAACATCCTGCCTGCCTTATCCCTTTTCCTCAAAATGCTTATGCCTTGCTCTAAATAAGGCAAACTCTGCTCTCTGGGTCAATATGGAATTAAGTTCATACTTCAAGCGGGTGAGGACCATAAGATTAACTGAGGACATATCCTGCTTGAAAGTACTCTCTGTTGTTTGAATCTGCCCCTCAAGCTCCAGATATTTGGCCATACTGGCCATATTTTTAAAGATGCGTACTGAATAATATGGCCTCTGAGAAAAGCTTTGAAGGCTTCCCAGGCCACTCCAGCTGACGGTGTAGATGGTAAATTTGTTTCTTTATATAAATGAATATGGTTACGCAGAGCTTCCCTAAAATGTACCATCCAAGAGCAGGCTTGAATTAAGCCTCCACCTTGGTGTCCTACACCTTTTTGCAAATGGAAAAGTAACCAGAGTGACAGGTGCATGGTCTGAAATGTGGATACTACCAATAGTACATGATATTGTATATTTTAAAATTTTACAACTTACCAATTTTAAAAACTACATCTGAGGTGATCAGCTCATTAATTTGTGCATTAGATTTTCCTCAGTGTTGCTCTGACCACTATTGGTCTGAAATGTAAAGGGGGGCTCCACTCAATTTAAGAATCGTCATACTGTATACCTTTTTAAGACAGTCCAGTCAATATTTGATGAGTTTCATTCTGAAACAATGTGCATTACTTTTCTGGGAAAATAAAAATGCTACCTCCCTTGCCTGTAAAAAAAAAAAGAGCAAGCAGGGCGGAGATTGATTGTTGGTGAAGGCAGAGAGAGGTCCATTTCATTTCATTTTGGTCCATTTTGGGGGCGATGTTATTGAACTAAGTACTAATACAGTTGCATTTCATATTGGCACACTCAGTTTGTATCACTAAGAGTTATTTTAACTTCTCTCCCACTGCTGGAATCCTGAGGCAGGCCTTCCAGAAGAGGATGGAGCCGTTTCCTCTCTCTGTCCCAACCAGTCCATCTTCACCCTCCTGTTGAGGTTTTTACCATACTGGTTGTTTCACTTTTTTTTTTCTTGCAGCAGTGCTTTGTGTTAGTCGGCATTTTCTCCTCCTGCTGGCTGTGTGGTGCCAACATTTTCTGCTGCTTCATGTTATTTTTGTTCTAAAAACATTACATTCTTCTCTCCCAGAACACACTGGAAAGAATCCCCCAGTCATCGGCTCCCATGAATCACCTATGGTGGCCCATAGGGGACACAGACCAGCGTGAATATTTGACAACTCAATGAAAAAAAAACATTTGAGCAGGTTGAAACACAAAAAAGGGTCCTCCTAATTACCAGGGGTCTTTTTTTGCTCCTTCATATCTA
The DNA here is from genome assembly GCF_046629955.1 of Centroberyx affinis. NCBI lineage: Eukaryota > Metazoa > Chordata > Actinopteri > Beryciformes > Berycidae > Centroberyx > Centroberyx affinis. The sequence goes on from NW_027280111.1 coordinate 42,364, forward strand.
ATTTTGCAGCCATGTTATGAACTTTCAAACACATTTTTCCCCCCGAGCCTCTGTTGATTTGTCTGAACTAGATCGATGTAAACCTAAAATCATCCGCCAAGAAAGTTACATTTACGTTTTACTAATTTAGCTGCTGCTCAGCAACCCAGCCAACATATAAAAAGTGCATATGAAATGAGGCTCTTTCCAAGCTTTGGCGTTCTTCCTCTGAACTCGTCTCGGTTCCTCAGTCTTGGATCCTGCAGGATTTTCTACCTGTTTCCTTCCTGGTTTCTGTAACCGCTGATCAGTGCAGGAAGGCCTCAGCTGTGATCCACATCGCACTGAATATTCTGTCTGTAGAGGCTTTTACAACTGGGCCAATACACTCCCACAGAGCGGCACATGTTAACTACACAGCTATCATTATCACCCATCACCCACCACCCCACACACACACACACACACACACACAGACTCACAATAGCAATCAATAATTCATCCATTAGCTTTCATACAGGCCGAGCTGTCCTGTGAGACCCGAAAGGCGGCGTGTGTGTGTGTGTGTGTGAGAGAGAGAGAGAGAGAGAGAGAATGTATGTGCCTGTGTGTTTGTGGCCTCTTTTTTTTTGTTAAAAAAACTATGAAAACTAGGACATCATAACAGTTCCAGAAAAGCTCTCCTGTCAACGGAAGACATTATACATACACACACACACACACACACACACACACACACACACACACACACACACACACACGTCCATAGAGGCTGTCAGTTACTGGTGAGTTGAAATGAAAGTGTTTTTTTTGCCTTTCTCTTGACAAGTCGACAGCTGTTTGATGAAGGTGAGAGTTGGGGCAGATTTTCTCTCTCTCTCTCTCTCTCTCTCTCTCTCTCTCTCTCTCTCTCTCTCTCTGTCTCTCTCCTTTACTCTCAGTGTCTTTATATCTCATACCCCAGAAGACACAAACACACACACACACACACACACACACACACACAGTTAGACGAATGAACCTCACCCTCCCTCCACATTGATCTCTGTCTTCCTGATTCTCTCTCTCTCTCTCTCTCTCTCTCTCTCTCTCTCTCTCTCTCTCTCTCTCTCTCTCTCTCTCTCTCTCTCTCTCTCTGTGTCTCTGCTTCTGTCTCTCTTTCAAACTCTCTTTTCTGTCTCCCTTCCTCTCTCTGCCTGATTGTCTCTTACTCTAATCGCTAATTCGTTATCTGTCTCTGGAGTGAGAATGAGAGAGAGAGAGAGAGAGAGAGAGAGAGAGAGAGAGAGATAGAGAGCAGATGTGTTGTTTTTTCATCAAAGCGTTGCTGTACAACAGGAAATGAAAGACAACAAGACAAACAAACAGAAGGCAGATAAACAAACAAGACAGAACAAAAACACACTCAGCGGGAAGCCGCTCCTGCTGAGGCTGGCTTCCCTCCATCATCCCTCCATCATCCCTCCATCATCCCTCCATCTATACCTCCACCATCCCTCCATCATCTCTCCATCTTCACCTCCATCTTCCCTCCATCATCCCTCCATCTACACCTCTGTCATCCCTTCATCCCTCCATCTACACCTCCATCATCCCTCAATCTACACATCCATCATCCCTCCATCTACACCTCCATCTTCCCTCCATCATCCCTCCATCTACACCTCTGTCATCCCTTCATCCCTCCATCTACACCTCATCATCCCTTCATCCCTCCATCTACACCTCATCATCCCTCCATCTATACCTCCATCATCTATACCTCCATCATCCATCCATCTATACCTCCTTCATCCCTCCATCTACTCCTGTCATCCCTCCATCATCCCTTCATCCCTCCATCTACTCCTCCATCATCCCTCCATCTATACCTCCATCTACTCTTCTGTCATCCCTTCATTTACACCTCCAACATCCCTCCATCTACACCTCCATCATCTATACCTCCATCATCCCTCCTTCTACACCTCCTTCATCCCTCCATCATCCCTCAATCTACTCCTCTGTCATCCCTTCATTTACACCTCCAACATCCCTCCATCTACACCTCCATCATCTATACCTCCATCATCCCTCCATCTACACCTCCTTCATCCCTCTATCTACACCTCCATCTACTCCTCTGTCATCCCTTCATTGTCCCTTCATCCCACCATCTACTCCTCCTTCATCCCTCTATCTATACCTCCATCATCTCTCCATCATCCCTCCATCTACTCCTATGTCATCCCTTCATCCCTCTATCTAACCCTCCATCATCCCTCCATCTACCCCTCCATCATCAATCCATCTACTCCTCCATCATCTACACCTCCATCATCTCTCTATCTACACCTTCATCTACACCTCCATCCATAGTAGTATTAGCCTAGTAGTAAGAGTAGTAGTTGTAGCAGTAGTACTACTACTGGTAGTTGTAATAGTAGTAGTATTAGAAGTAGTAGTAGTAGTAATAGTAATAGTAGTAGTAGCAGCAGTAGTAATAGCAGTTGTTTTACATTCACATCACTTTTTTGTAGTCAGATTTTATTACATTTAGATTGAATTTTTGTGCTGAGATTACTTTCACACTTAGATTACATCTATAGCCCACTAATAATTAATCATTTTTATTATTCAATGTTTCTGATATAAATAATGTCTTCACAGTGATTTTGTACTGCAACAAAGTGATGCTATTTTTTAAATGATGACTATTTCCTAAAGTTGTGATAGCAGTAAAATAAGGATAGGAGGTCTGTTGCTAGTTTAAAATATTCAATTAAAGATGTCATATTACATTTAGTGAGCAATATCCTATGAAAATCTATATTGAAACTTCACACACAGTAGAAATCTTCTTCTTACAAGTTGAGAATTGAACCGTTGAAACATTCACTTTCCACTGTGTTATTTAAATGTCAGACTACTTCCAGTTTATACTCATGCCTCCTTCATGTAATCCTTTCATGGTGGGAAAATGGATTTCTCTCACTTTCTGTGCACAGAGCATGTATTTACATTTTAAGACATTGCGCTCATTTTACAAAATTCCAGGAGATTATTCTGGTTTTTAGCCTTTATTTACTAACAAAATGACTTTACTTCCCATCATGCTCTTTTCCCAGCTTTCAGCATCCACACAGTTCCACACATTCACACTGGGAGCAGCCCAGTACAACCAGTCTTCCCTTGTCTCTCATTCACTCTCCCAGCCAGCCTGGGATTCAAACCGGCAACCTTCCATTTACAAGTCTCCTTCTCTAACCTCCACTGACCCCACTGTGAGAGAGAGAATAAGTGTGTGTGAGGAAAATGTCCAATGTAATCGGCCTCTGAATGAAGTGTGGAGTGTCCAGAGAGAAAGAGGAGAAAAAGAAGGGAGGGAAAGGGAGAGAGGAAATGAAAAGTGATAGAAAGTGGGGAGAGAGAGGGAGAGAAAGAGAGGAGGAGGAGAGAAAGAAATAACAAGGGCATTAGAGGGAGATAAAGAGAAGCACGGAGAGAGAGAAGAAGATGAGAGGACAGAAGGCGAGGAGAGAGGAGGGGAGGGAAAAGTAAGACTCAACATAAGAGTAATTATACAGCAATTACATATAGAGAAGTAGAAAGGGACCACACACACACACACACACACACACGCACACGCACACACTCCATTGTTGAATTTCAGTGATATGACACTCAGAAACACATTCAAACACCTATCCACCCACACACACACACACACACACACAATTCCATGGATATGAAACTCACAGACACACACACATTCACTCACACACAAAATGGATCTTATGACACACACATACACACAGTTCAAGTTTTCAAGTTTTCGTTTTATTAGTCATATGTAGGTTAACACTACAATGAAGTGCTGGACGAGAGTCAGGTCAGCTCAGCAGTAAAAAAAGAAAAAGAAAAAAGAGAAACGATAAAATAAGAATAAAATAGAATAGAATATAGAGCAGTATACATATGTAAAGTGAGATCATATATACATAGAAGTGACAAGTGTATTGCACAGAGGGTTTGTATCAGTCCTGGTTGAATAGCAGCAGTGGGTGGAATAGTGCAATTTTTTATCTAAATAGTGCAGACAAGCAGGTGAGCAGAAATGCCATGAGGGGAACCTAATTTTATGAGTTCAGACGTCTGATGGCCTGGTGGTAAAAACTGTTTTTAACTCTGGTGGTGCGTGCAGCCATGCTCCTGTATCGTCTACCAGATGGTAGCAAGGAGAACAGTCTGTGTGCTGGGTGCACACACACACACACACACACACACACACACACACACACACACACACACACGCACACACACACACACACACACACTGTGGCAGTGATTCTATGACACTCAGAAACACATTCATACATCCACACACACACAATATTGCTGCTTGAGTCCATGGATCTTATGACACTCAGAGAGACATACACATACATACACACACACATGCACACACACACACACACATTGAATTTCAGTGATATTACACTCAGAAACACTTTCATAATCCCCCCCCCCCACACACACACACACACACACACTTTTCCTGTTCCCTTCCATGCATCTTACAACACTCACAGACGTGTTCATACACCTGCTCTCTCTCACACACACACACACGCACACACACACACACACACACACACTCACCTGCCTGCCTTCCCAGCAGCCCAGTGACCATGAATAAATGTTTGAGTGATGTGAATGGTTTCCCAGCCGAGGAGAGACACAGATATTCATGAGAGTTCGATTTCCATTTAAATACGCCAGTCAAACAGTCTGTGGCCCTGGGACCCACAATGCAACGGAAGAACTGGGAGAGTCGACTCACGTTTGATCCAAGATTTCATCTGTGGGAAAAATATAGGACTGTTATTGCTATGAATGGCATTTCACATGAACTGATTTTTTGTGAAACACTTCAAAGTATTTCACCGTCTCTATAATCAGGAAAAACCTTGGCTGACAATTAGGCCTCACACTGTGTAAGATCAGAAGGCCCTTTCATGTTTATTTAACAAGCTTTAGCCTATTAAAGCCTATTTTAACATTCCAAATATTATAGATATTCAAAAAAACAAAAACAAAACAAAAAAAACCAAGCAAAATAGGACAACAACATCCTACCAAAAATATTCCTGCTAATGTCAACATCCAGCCAGTGGAT
>NW_027280111.1:52500-85000 GCF_046629955.1 Centroberyx affinis
AAGAGTTGTAGTTCCTTCATCAGTTTTAAAGCCAAATTAAAAATCAGACTTAAAGCTAAAACAAACATGCAGCCACTACTTTGCAGACTGTAACTGACTTAATTTTTAAAGCTCATGCACTTTGCACCGGTTTTTAAATTCTGTACACTTCAATGTCTAGTGTCTATTATGTGTTAGTGTTAGTGTTGCGTGTTTGTATTTGTGCGGTTAGTAACTGAATCGTAAGGGAGTCATTCCTATGTTCCCAGGGTCCTATGTTCCCCAGTTCTAGGGTTAGGGTTAGGTTGGTGTTAGGGTTAGAGACCTTCAAAATCAAATCAAATGATAACCATTGGTTTTGTTGTGTTTATATATCTGTTTTGAAGCCTTGTTCCAATAAAAAAAACTGGATAATATTTATGAGATATTTTAACTTGAAACGGGTCAAATTTGACCCAAACACAATAGGAGGGTTAATGTGTGTTGACAGAATATTGAACTGGGGAACATAGGACCCTGGGAACATAGGACCTTGGGAACTTAGGACCCTGGGAACATAGGACCTTGGGAACTTAGGACCCTGGGAACATAGGACGCTGTGAACATAGGACCTTGGGAACTTAGGACCCTGGGAACAAAGGACCTTGGGAACATAGGACCCTGGGAACATAGGACCTTGGGAACATAGGACCCTGGGAACATAGGACCCTGGGAACATAGGACCTTGGGAACATAGGACCCTGGGAACATAGGACCTTGGGAACATAGGACCCTGGGAACATAGGACCTTGGGAACATAGGACCCTGGGAACATAGGACCTTGGGAACTTAGGACCCTGGGAACATAGGACCTTGGGAACATAGGACCTTGGGAACTTAGGACCCTGGGAACATAGATACGCTCCCATTGTAAGCTGCCTTTTCTAGCTCATCTTGCTTCTCTTCATCTACATCTCCTCCTCTGTGATCGGTGTAGATTTAATAAGGGAAATCAATAAGGGATAACGGATTTTACCTATGTGCACCTGGTGAAAATGCCATGCAAAGCCCCTCCATCCACCACATGTGTTGTCACTAAAACATGCAGAACCCTGTCTGTCATCATCACAGATGCACCGTGGGACCGGAGGGAATTCAAACACGTTTCCCGGTGAATTCCTCTTGACGGTGGAGCCGACATGTAAAAGTAGATCATGGAGCCTGCAGTGGAAAGCAGGACTCCTCCTCCGTCCCGTTTGCATTTCCTCCACAATGCAATGCGCTTTCAGCACCGCTTCAGCCTCCCAGTGGGAAACGCTCATATAAAACACACCAGGACCAATCTACACACACACACACACACACACACACACATGAGCACACACACTCGACTCAAGCACTTGAAGGGATGTGAACTCTACAAACATTCACATATAAAAACACACACATACTCGCAGGCATACGCGTATAAAACATACACACACACACACGGGAAGACACATGAAGTCCGACACTTGCAAGCATACACATGACATAGATTCTATTCTTACACACACACACACACACACACACACAGCCACACACACACACACACACACGAGCACACACACTCGACTCAAGCACTCACACACTTGAAGGGATGTGAACTCTACAAACATTCACATGTAAAAACACACACATACTCGCAGGCATACGTGTATAAAACATACGTATACACACACACACACACACACACGGGAAGATACATGAAGTCCGACACTTGCAAGCATACACATGACATAGATTCTATTCTTACACATACACACACACACACACACACACATACACACACACACACACACACACACAGCCGCCTGGGAAAACATATGATGGAATTTTTGCCGCTCAGAGTGAACATGAGGCTTTATTTCATGTATAAACACACACACACACACACACACACACACACACTCACACAGCTGTCCACTCACACACACACACACCCATACAGCTAACTGGGAATACCCAACACAGAATTTAAATGCAAACACACGCACATATGGACACATGTAAGCACACTCTCTGCCTTGTACACACACGCACACACACACACGCACACACATACACACACACATACGCACACACACATACACACACACTGTGCTTCCCCCTGAGAAAACCCTACATGAGGTTTCTGCTGCTCAGTGGGAAGCTGTGTGTTTTATTTGACTTGTAGGAATCCACAGGGAAATCCTTCACTTCCCTTGCTTTGCATATTTTAAACGGATAGACCAATCAGAGGATGTGCTGATGCTCTGACATTGAAATCTACTATTTATCTTTAATTCTGTAAAATAATTAATCAAAACCGGCATGTATTTTGAGTTTGGAAAAGGAAAAATGAAAAACTTACATCAAATTTGTGAGTGAAGCTTTAAATCTATTGATAAAACTAAAACTCTAAAAAATATTCAGCATCCGAGAGGGATTTATAAGCTGTATGGCTGTTTACCAACATGCAAACTCTGCAAAAAATCTCTTGAAAAAAGTCTTCAAGTTTATTATTGAGTCTGAAAATCATAATTTTCTTAAAACAAGTGAAAAAATCTGTAAATGGGGGTTTGATAATTTCACTTGTTTCCAATGCAAATCAGTTTTCTTGACAGCAGTGCAGTGATCTGCCTTATTCTGACTGGTTTCAACAGACTGACACTCATTTCTAGAAACTTCCTGAAACAAGTGAAGCTGCATTGGAAACAAGTGGAGCTATCTCTCCTCCCTGCAGAATGTTTCTCTTGGTTTCAGAAAAATAAGATTTGAAGGCTGAATATGAGACTAAATGACTCGTTAAGATGGACGTTTTTTTGCAGTGTACACACACACACACACACACACACACACACATACATGTCTTTATGTAGTTGTGAGGCCCCCGTTCTTTGAGTTCTTTGTGAGGACCACCACTTCCACTATAGCTAGAATGGTGCAAAAAATAAATCTACCACCAGGTGGGAGTGGGGAGTCAGAATGTGACTTTAAATTTCAGGAAACACAAAGTAAAATAAATATTTTACTTCTATAGCTGTGAGGACCGAAGCCTGTTGCCAGGCAGATTTGTGTGTGTTTTTTGTTGCTGTTGATCCTCACAGCTCCAAGCTCACCAAGCCAAAGTCAACTCAGCATGTCTGTGGACATACTTATATTTAATATTAAAATGCCAATTTATCAAAGTTTAAATGGTCCAATAAGAATGTTCAATGTTCTGTGCATCAAACAATGCCAATAAAGCTACATAACCTGAAGGTGTCATTAATTGTGTTGTTCAGTCCAAAGCTTTTACTTTCACTATTAGACTATTAAGATGTATGAATTTATTGTCCTTAATAATGACCAGCATTGCAACTTGGGGCTTCTGCACTTAATTAGAGGTCATCAGTTTTAATCTACTATATAAAAATACATATATATATCAGTCTGCCACTTGTCAGTCCTATTTTCATTGACATTAAATTATGTCCAGTTGGTTATGTAAGGGATAATGTATAGTTCAGAGGTTGTTATGGTTGCTGTGTTGCTGAACCTCCTCCCGGTTGTGTGCATTTGTTTTCAACAAAGCCTTTCATAGTCAGCGGATCGATGAATTATCATATACATGTTACAACGTGCGTATCTGTGTAGTCTTATCTGTCATAAACAAGAGATTACAGGTTTACGCTTGCGTTTGCGTTTGTGTCACGGAGTCGCAGTACCACCGAGAGGAGAGCTGTGACACCGGGTCCAAGGCTCTGATCATGCAGGTTTGGTTTTCAGCCTCCACTCTCCCTGTAACAAGTTACAAGTCATTTATTCAACTTCAGTTAGTCCCAAGCTGTTTAATGAAGGTAAAAATGAAACATGAGGCAAATATCCTGCATAGTTTCTCTTTTCTGTGCTCCTCTGATCAGAGCTGCGTCCCTAGCAATGGTCTGTTATACTTGACGAGGGTTATTATGCAGAAATAACAGACCGTAGAATGCAGCTATTGACCAATCAGAGCAAAGCATTCAATAGAGCTGTCTAATAACTGTATTCAATAACAATCAAAAGTATGCTTTCTTAGGTTCCTAATTAGTTGTTTGGTTTTCTCCCCCTTTGTTACACTGTAAAGCAACCTTTGGTTTTTCCGAAAGGCACTATATTGATCATCATCAGTATTATATTTAATTATTAACTTGTCGTCCTTGTAAACGCCCATTTATTGAAAACATATTTTTCTGTGTACTGGAATTAACCCAAAGTGCCATTTAGTAATCTCAGAGAAATGTCTTAAGACATAATGAAACTCATAAACTCATTAAACAAATTACTTTATTTTAAGTAACAGGATTTCTGCACACAGCCTAACACTTCTTGCTGCAGTTAAAAATTACTTGGCAGTATTTCTGCACATCTTTGTGCATTTTGAACACCTCAAAACTTCTTGCTACAGTGAAAATTATCCATAAATTTAGTGACTGCAGTGACTGACATTATTTCAAAAAGTAAGACCGCAGCCATAAATAAAACCGCAGCCATAAATAAAAATGCTGCCATAAATGAAAATAAAATTCACATGACCAAACTTCAAATGAATAAATTGCTTATAAATTCTTCCTTTTTTGGGAAGTGATTGTATTGTAAACTTGATTTTTTATATCCTTCCAAGTGCGGTGCTTCAGTGCACGTTCAGCTTGTAATGCCTTCATGCACACTTCTTTTCCAGGAACTCGTAGAAGTGTGATATACTTCCCCAACTGCCTCCACACAGCTTCTTTCTCCCGTTTGGTCCAAGGCCTGCGACGGACACCTTTTGGGAGATCCATATCTTTAACAGAAATCACACATGCCATCCATATTATTTATGAATTCAAGTGGTCATAATGTAAAAATCATTTATTTCTACACAACATTTTTGCAAACCCTTGGCAACTATGAGTTCAAACATTATCTCATGATCTATCCTGTGATGTTTTGAAACATGTTGCCTATGTTTTCAGCACTTCAAGATTTGTAACACTTTGTTACAGAAATGCCTATCATGCGTAAATGTGCAGTAAAATAATAAAACCAATGACAAAAGACTTTTTTAATCAATCCAGGGAAGTTAACAACTGAAAAGTGGATGTACTTCATCACTGATGTAAAAATCATGCAAATCGAGTATTGCTAAGTGAAACATGCGACTGATGTTGCATTAATGCCTGCATTTTGATGAAATAGCCAGAAACGTAAAGTATAGCCACATGGTTAATTTTATAGGTTCACCTGTCTCACACAATTTAAACAAACTACATTTACAGCCAGGCAACAAAGAATGAACGGATCAAGTCATATTCATACCATCTGAAGATGGAGAAGACTGAGAACGCTCCTTCGTCCTTTTTCTTTTGGAGGACCCTGCATGAGAAGAAAAACAGAGAGAGAAAAGATTTCTTGAGTGTAAGGTACCTTAAGACAAGGATAAAGTCCATGGTTGGACAGCACAAGACAATTATTACATCAAATCTTATTTGTATGGCAATTTTCATACATAAAAGCAACACAAAGTGCCTCACAGAGGCTAAACAAGTTAAAACAATAACAGAAAACAAAACAAAGGGCTTTACATAGAATTATGACAACATCCTCTGTCCTTAGACCCTCACATCCACTGGGGAAAACTCCATAGAAAACCCTTTTAACACGGAAAACCAGGAGAAACCACAGGGTGAGCAACAGAGGAGGGATCCCTCACCCAGGACAGACAGACGGGACATAGATGTGGTATACAGACAAACAGTTCACAACATGGGATATAGAAAACATGGAAATTATTACACAGGAGCAGAAAAAAACAGGTTCACCTGTCTCTCCTCTCTTCTGGACTTCAAATGGTTTGGAACTGGAGGGGCTTTGTGGCTCTTCTAAAAAAGAAAATGCCACAAACACAATTTAAACAAACTACATTAACAGCCAGGCAACAAAGAATGAACGGATCAATTGACAATGAATAAATTCATACCATCCATGTCTTCAGGAAGCTCTAAAGTTTCCCCACTGTCAATTCTACCATAGCTTTGCGTGACTTGGGATTGTTGTATTGCTCCATCTTTGGCAGACAAAGCCGCTGTTTTGACAGAAAACAAAACATTTTTAATTATATTAAATCCACCACACATTCTTAAAAGTAAATCATGTAACAATAAATTATGATTCATAACATGAAATCTTTTTCTCGTTTTATACTCACTTTCTAACCCTAAATCAAGCTCATCAAGAGATTTGCCTTTGTAGACATCAGTTCCAAGTTCTATTGCCATGAGTAGCTTGCTCATTTTAGCAAGCTGAAGCGTGTTCTCTGTGAGCCGATAATATTCACGATGAACACGAATATCGTGTCCCATGAATTTAGCAAGCTGGTCCAATTCATGGTCCTTCAGGTTCATTATCTGGCTCAGTGTAGCCACGTGTTTCCTCAGTTGGGTCGAGGTGAGCGTTTCAGGCCTCTTTGCTCCACTTAGAGCCGCATACTTTCTCAAACAGTCCGAACCTCGAATATGGGAATCGGAATTCTGTCTTGCAAAAACATACATATTACTTTCCAAAATGTCATTCTCCTCACCCCTTTTTCCAATGAGGAAGTCAAGTGAGGATGTCATCTCTTTTGTAAGAAGCACCGGCACTTTACGTCCTCTTTTTCCTCTGACCACTAACCGGGTAAACTCATGACTCAAATCTTTTTCTAGCCTTGAGAGGCACTTCATGATGTCTTCATTTGGTTGCTCTGCGGCTCTGTCTCTGTATGTCACCAGGGGCATTTTTGCTGCCTCACCTTGGCGTCTTCTGTTGAAGAGGATGATTTGGGCAAGAAGGCATTCGCTGAGCGTCTTGTAAGCTGTTGGGTTTGGTCCATTCAGGAGCTTGTCTTTTGCCTTCTCCTCTGTGGACTTCAATACCTTATGAAGCTTCATGACATCCTCTGTGAGTGGAATCATTTCTTTTTTGTTCCATCTTTCTTCTTCTAGGTTTGTTCGTGCACGGCGTGACACATATATGTCCCACTCTGCAGCAACCAAGCCCAAGAAGTTCCTCACTCGGTTGGCAGCCGATTCATCTTCAGCCTTTACATGTTGTCCTATCATGATGTCACATGCTGCCTTCAGTGAGTGCCCTAATTTTAAAGCAAGAGATGGTGTGTTGTATCTATGCGCTGAGTTGGTGAAACCAGACGCTTTTTTGGCTGCTGCTACTGCTAAGGAAAACTTTGGTGGAACCAAAACATCTTGTAGGGACTTCACTTTTCTGTCCAGGGACTTGGCAGCCAGCAGGAATCTACCTAACTCCCTCATCTTTTGGCTCACATAGCCATCTATTGTCCGATCATTTCCATGTTTTTCGAGCAGTCTATCACCAAATTCACATATCAGAGAGTCATTTTTAACTGCAATTGAAACTTTGTCAACAACCATCCTGCTAACAACTGCAGAGCATCTTTGTGATAACTGTCCTCTATATGGAAGAAGGGATGAAGCAGCACTTTGAACTCTTCTTTTTTTCTTGGATTCAACTGACACAGTCATTGTTTTCCGACACACTTTTTCATGTCTCCATAGCTCAGTTTTTAAGAAGAAACCATAACATATGTTGCAAGGCAAGTAATTTTCTGCATCTGTATGTTCGGATGGTTGTCTGTAGGTGACAATTTCACCCTTCCCCTCCTGTAACACAGTAACGTTATGATAGTAATCACCCTTTCGGCGAAGTTGTTCTAATATTTGGGTCCGTTTCTTGGACTTCAGTGGAAGACATATCACCTGTGCCACTTCTTTTTCATTGCTATGCTTCCGCATTAGATGTCTTGCCATCTTAGTTTGAGGTTTTTTGCAAAACACGCAATAATGTTTCTTATCCCATTTTCTTTTGTCCCCTTTCTTGCAGGTTTTCACAGTGACGCCACGTGACCTATACTCATCTCCATCCTTGTCGTCTGTGTCTTTGTCATCCTCAGTGTCAGAGTTGTAATCGTCAATTTTGTCTCCATCACTCTCGTGTCCGTCACTCTCATCGCTCTGAATGTGTTCTTTATGTGAATTAAAGTCTTTGGTAGAAGAAATCGCAAGTTTTCCAGTTTTACTTGGTTTTGTAAGTGCAGATTTTGTTTTACCCTTGGGTTCCTCTGCCTCTGAGGATGAAGAAGATGATGGCACGTAACTGCTCTCCAGATCATTACTGGACTCGGATGCATCGGTGCCACAGACATCCTGAAAGAAAGTAACAGATCAAATAATTTTTAAACTGTTCACACACAGCACTCCTACAACTGCCAAAAAGTTAATTTAATCCTCAAAATGTCATATTCTAAACAAAACACTAGCACACATTTTCAAAACACAAGAACAAACTAACAATTCACCAAATCATGTTGTCCTCCAACAGCAACATTTAGTCATAAAAACACTGACAGCTGATGGAGTTGCGAACTGAATCAATTTACATTTATCAACTTCTTTACAACACACACTTTATTGTATAAATTTCTAATAGCCTGTCAGGTTATTGTGGACCTCTAGTCATTTTCTTTTGTTCCATTTAATATGAATTGTTTTGCTTTTTTTATCTGAAACATTCAGTACAAAGAATCCTAACTTGAGCCATCTCAGAGCAGTGTACAGTTTATGAAACAAGAAGACGGGAAGTGACAGAATTTCTGCAGTAATGGATGAGACATCAAAAGTCAAAATTCATTTTTACAGAAGAGAAAATACACGAATTTTGAGGCAAAAATACTCGGACAATAACTTTATGACATGAAAGCGTGGACACAGGATCAAAGACAGTTTTCATTTCATGGAGTTTATGCAGGTCAGAATGAATACATACCACTTCATCTTCTTCCTCCTCTTGTTCCTCCTTTATCTTCATCATCTGTGGCAAACAGTAGATTATTAAATATACTGGAAAACAAAACTCATTGAAAAACATAGCATAGAATAGATCAACTCAAATTCAATGATGTTATCAAAGAGTTCAATCAGAAAAAAATGCTGACCACATGAGGTCAATTTTAACAGCACCTTGAATCAAAAAGCTGTCCACTAATGTTACAAATATTATTAGGGATGCGTACTCGTAAATTGCCACCGATACCACGACACCTAACCCTCAATCTTTTGTTTAAGACTACACAAACACTCACGTAGCAACATCATATAACTTTATCCACCGCTCGATGTATTGATTTTTCGCCGGTTTCGTTGTAAACAAATGCACATGGCCAGGCGGACTGCTATAGCAAAACAGCGGAAAAGCGACCGGACTTATAGTTCCTCTTTGATTAAACGTGTCACAGGCTATGTGATAATTTTCTTAAATTTGTGTTCGTACTGCAGAGAAACTTGTGACAGTCACCCATGTACAAGAAAAACATAGGTTACTGAGGAATGTTGTTCAAATAACAGACAATATCTGTGGAAAAATTAAAAAAAATAAAATAAAAAATAAAAAATCAAAGTAACTTTATGTGTAACGTTAATGGCTAATTACTCGGTATCGGTATCGGTATCGGTGAGTACTCAAATGCAAGTACTCGTAATGTTACTCGTTTTTGAAAAAAGTGTTAGCATCCCTAGTATTAACTTTGAACTTAACCTGACACACAAGGAAAGCTAAGTTAATGCTAAGGTTAGCTACAAAGCTTCGACACGGAGACAGACAGAAAGGCACAGCCGGTCGAGTCGCCGGTTAAAAAGTCTTACCTGTAATAGCTGTTGTGTTTTCTCATGCTCTATTTTGTTCTTCACCGTTATTTCCTCTTCATACCGTCGCTCGCTGTCCTGGTGCCGCTGCCTGAGTCTCCCAATCCACCGCAGCTTGCGTTGATGAGCCAGAGTGTCAACGATGCATTCACAGACGCTCGGAAAGTGCAAACCTTTTTGTGAAACTTCATATTAGATTTTTCTTTTTCTTTTGTGGTCTCCGAAGGAGTCGTAATTGTTATATGATCTTGAAATGTTTCATTATACTTACGGGGGTTCAGCAGTCCAAGACATTAAATTAAATATTTCCAGAGACGTTCTATTACTCAGCAACCTGTAGGTGAAGTAGTACAAATTCCCATTTCTCATGAATTAGCTGCCAGGTGCGGTAACTGGTGCCGCCCCTCCCCCACCCCTCCCCCCCCTCACAGCTCTGCTGACCTGACAGTGAACCTGCAGGGACCAAGTAATATTGCATGAATTCAGCTTGAGTTGAGAGAAAGATCCCAGCAGAACTTTGCTCTTTAATTCATGCTGTTTGTTTTTAACAGAGTATTACATGATTTGTATCAAATTAACATCTTACAATTATGTTTTTTGTGATTTGTGCAAAAATTATTTTATATTTAATGTATAATTCTAATATATCTTTGAGCTCCTGATACTGTGATTTTAATATTTAGGTCTGCCACCTCATTTTGAAAGTGAAAACCTGACTTTGGAGTTAATTTGAAAAAACTCAACAGCTTGTTAAGTTTCACCTCTCCCCCACCTTCAGCGCTCTCCTCGGCTGTGAGTGAACTCTCAACACAGACACTGCCACTTTGAGCTCAGCTGTCTGTGTTTCCCTTCCTCTGCTGTTAATACTTCTCTCTCACTATCGATACTGTATGTATGATTCAGATCTGGTTTATCTCTGGTGTTTATGATTTGTGATCATCATTCACAAATTTGCCATTCTCACCAGTTTGCTGTCTGTGGGGGAAAATTGCTATTAGCTGCTACTTCCATAATATAGACAGCAACCCATGAGTTACATGATCTTCCTTCTTTTTATTCCAGTGCAGTAATATTAAAAATTGAGAATTTTAAACAACTTAAAGAAAAAATTAAGTTGGCTACTAACCAGACCAAAGAAACAATAAACACTAATGATTTTGGTAAAACTTAAGCTTTCTACAACACACAGCCTGCTGACTGAACACTATTAATTAACCGTCCTAGGTCAGTTTGATGGTTTATCCACACCTGTCACATGAGAAATCTACCTAATGGTATATCATGGTAGTGATATAATAAATGAAGCTTTGCACAAATTCATGCAGGACACTGAAGTCACAAGAACCAGCTGTAGTCAGCTGACAGCCAGCCCATTGGTCTCTATCCAATCACATTCATTCTCCCACAATAGGCGGTCTATTTAAATCTAGGCTGTCACACTGATCTCCCCTTCTACGCCGCTGCACACAGCTGCCGCTGTCAAAGCTTGCCTCCGCCACCCCAGCCTCCACCTTCTCAGTGTCTCAGAGTCTTAAATGGCTCCATATCTTCTCAGTGCTTTCATTCCACTCCAGGGGGTTATTCATTGCACTCTCTGGAGTGACATAGCATGTGCTTGTCAATCCAGGGAGCTTCCGGAGTGGAGCGTTCAGCGCCAAGCCTAACTGTATTCCATTTGTTGCAATAAATGGTTTTAATCAATGATGAGAGTATTCTTGAATGAAGTGGTTTTAAGTTAGCATGCAGACTTTACTCACTGCTCAATATCCTTACAACTGCATACAAAAAGGTGAAACTAACGCTGCATGTCTCAGTACAATTTTTAACGCAGGATTTATTACAATTACTAGCTGCTCACATTAGTTGCCTTCCTGCTATCTTGTTGCAGTACATTTTTTCCATTCTTCCTCCATCTTTTGTTAGTTCCACTAGCTTATGAAGCTGAGAAGGAGCCAGCAAGGTGCCAGCCATGATTAAGGCCCACCCAAACAGGACTATCCAAACAGAAAGTTTTGGGGCTATTACACTTTAGACAACAGAAAAGGACTGCAGGGCACTTAAGAGCCTTTATGCCCAGGTTATAGACGAATTCGGCAAGTGATTTGTGTATCCCACCAACTTGCGGCGGCGCCATTGCTGCGGTGATGTGTTAGTCATTGTAAACTGACTGTCTATGACAGCATCATGAATACCTGGATTGATGATTATGTTTGTGGCCTCCAGTAACTGATGAAGGTATCTTAAATGAAGACCGATATTAATTTAGGAATTAATCATTTGTTTGAGTGATATGCAGGAAAGACTAATAGGGAGATAACTGTATCGTTAAACACTGTGTATATAGCATACGTTATGTGTGCCGACATTAGCTAGCAGTAACATTAAATCATATTGACAGGTAACGTGACTAAAAAAATACAACAACACGTGTTTGTGTTTTGTTTTAGATATTCAAGAATATTTTATTGATCGCCTGACTGATGACCAGAAAAACGGCAATTACAGGTCTCTGATTGAGGGTCAAAATTACCTGAGCTCTGGATGGGTCGGCCATATTTTACACCGCCTTTTAGACGACCATCACATCATATTGAAGGGATCAGTGAGACATTCGCAGACTGTCACAGACACTGTCACCACGATGTGGAAGTAATGGTTAGAAGGGAGAGTAACCAGGTTGTACAGGTCAGTGACTGCATGGCTGGCAGAGGCTGCTGCTACAGCCACACTGTACTGTCTAAAACATGGACAGTCCTCCTGAACTAAGGGGATGTGTATTTTGCATATAGTTTTGTTCCCAAGTTGGAGTTTTATGCTGTTATTAGAACAGCCGAGGACAGCACATGTCCTCCCAGCCTTCCTAGACATATTCACAGAAGAGAAAAGGTCAACTTCTTGGCGCTTGCATTCAAATGCCCGCTCCGCACAGAGCCCATGGCTGCTTGACTGGGAGCTGTCCCCGCAGTAATGACGGCTGCTTGACTTCTGGTTATTTGGCCGAATTCATCTATAGGAACAAAAATGACAACTAAAATTCAGATTAACAAGACATTAAGGGGCAAAGGCTGGTTTACTTGGTCAAATATTAAAATACAGATGGAAGCAAGCAGTTAGATACACAGACAAATGGCATATGACAGGCAAGTAAGGAGGTATCAAAACAGACAAATGGCAATGCACACAGGCAGGTCAGCTATCAGGGCTAATAGTTAAATTAAGCTTTATAAGTCTTGGAAGCAGGTTAGCAAGCAGGAGATCAAGTAGGTGATTGGTATAAGTACAAATACTGATAAGTGACTGCAATTTCAGGAATGACAAGTTTTTTTTTCTTTTATTTGAATAGCCCATATTTGATAGAAGAAACCTCAGGATGAGTAACAGAGGAGGGATCCCTCGCCCAGCAGGCAGACATGCAATAGATGTTAGAAGAGCTGATGAAGGCAGCTCCTGTTGGGCAGACTGGGTCACATTCAGGGAAAGCAGGGAGAACCGGCCAGCTTAATGGGAATACTGGTGAGCAGGTGGGATCATGGTTCATAAGCAGGGAGGGAGGGCAGGCTGGTTTAGAAGCAGGGAAAGGGAGGTGATGCAGACGACAGTTGGTGCAGAGGGATGGAGCTCTGGAGAGATCTGTGGAAACACAGAGTGACACCAATTCCAAACTACAAAGTTATTAGTCTATTAATTTATTATAGATCCCCATTAGTCACTGCCTGTACAACAGATACAACAGAAAATGACAAGATGTGTGAAAGAAAAGGTGGCTACAGTTGAAAGTGGTCATAATATTAAGAAACACTATTTAAAAACAACCAAAAGTCTAAATTAATAAGTTAAATTGCTAATTAGTTGCTGCAGCTCGTGGTGTACATGGCTTAACCATATGACCTCCGAGTCTTTTGTTCAACTCTAAATGCACCAGTGTAGTGTGTCTGCAGAGGCAGTACCTACTTGTAGTGCCTACTGATAGTAAATGTTAAGTTAATTAGTTGTTGACATGTAATTAGATTTTACAGTTTCAATTATTTCTCTCTATTAAGTATAAAAGCAATACTAAAGAGTTTTCATTTTTGGTTGAGTTTGAGTTGAGCTTGTGGACTACCAAAGCGGTAGTGTTTCGCCTGAAGGAAGACTCCATTTCCCATGTCCAAGTAAATATGATTATGTGTGCTTAAAAAGAGGAATTTTTACTTAAGTAAATGAGAAAATACATTGATTTAACTGATACAGCATTGAAATACTCCCACTGAAAATTAATGTGGGTCATTTTTGACCCATGTTGTGCATTAGAGGATAAAAAGTAATAAAAGTAATAAAGTAATAAAAGTAAAATAAGGATGTTTTATAATCAAAAACAAGTTAATAACTCCTCAACGCTTTGAGCTAGGAGGCTGAAACTTGAAGATGTTTACCGGGGGCCTGGGGCCATCCGCTGTGCAAAGTTTTGGACCGCTGGCACCTTCAGAAGGGTCACGGGTCAGCGTTCAGTGTGAAATCGGAGGTTTTTAGGCCTTGTTTCCTGGAAACAATGGCCAAGACTTTGAGCTAGGAAGCTGAAATTTTACCATGTTGTGCAGAGAGTGGGGGAGAATGATTGTGCAAAGTTTCAGACCTGTCGGACATTCGGAAGGGTCGGAAATGACCAAAAAGCAAGGGTCATTGATCTGACCTGAAATTGCAGAAGTCCTTTTTTAACAGCTTTTCTTTAATTGAGGAATTCCTGGAATACTATATGATCAAATTAATTTTAAAACTCAGTCGGGTCACTTTTGACCCATGTTGTGCATTCCCTGAGCCTATTTTTCAGGCCTCTGCTCGAAAATTGCATATCAATAATAAAATGAGTATATCTCTGCAACCACAAGGTCTATTTGAATAATTTTGGTGTCATTGAATAGGAAACAATTTGAGGATTTTTTGAGATGTGTAAATTTCAGTATAGGTGTTACTGGTGAAAAATAATTGAAGATGGCACACAGCAAAAATTAATAAAAAAAATTAATATTCGCCCAAAAAAAATAATATTTTGGATAAATGTCCTATAGAATAATGCTACAGTAGCTAAAATCCTCTATAAAATCATTGTACAACATATCAACATTGTCTCTGCAGTGGTTGATTCTGATTAAGTGAAGCAGAACAAAATTATTGAGACTTTACTGCAAAATATTCAGGCGAGCTTTCCAAAATGTCTATTTTTGGCACAGCTTGGAACCAAATACCACTATGAACTATTGTTTAAACTTTATTTTCACTCAATTTACATAAACTAACCGAAAAAGAATCACCCAGGACTAAATAACTATATACATTTCCTGTATCCACAAGGGGGCAACATGAGCGAGATTGGGCGACGCCCCTATCGGATCAAAGAGCTCGCCACCCCTTGACCTGTGTATCAATTTTCATGATGATACGAGTTCATTAAAGCCATCAAAAATCCAAACGTATTTTCTTGGCGAGGGATCGATAGTCGCCACGCCGCCACACGGACGCCATTACTCGTAGCCTCACAGCATTCATAATATAGCTTCACCAACTTGTTCTGCATGTTGTAGAAGTGGAATGAAGTAGATGGGGTCAACTATGTGGCATCCGTACATGTAAAAGTAGAAACTGGTCACTTCCTGTTACCACCGGGGGGCGCTATGAGTAAAGTGGGAAGTTAATATATCTAGACATTCAGGGTGGAGCCATCGTCATGTCCAGCAAGTTTGAAGTTGCTACGATTAAGTATGTGGGCGTGAGAGCCGTTCGAAGTTAGACGGCGAGCTCTGAAACAGTCGCCAAAGTTCATCTTGCAGTCGCTGCTCGGGCCCTAAATATATTGGTCATCATGGACTAAATCTGAAAACTGAGTCATTTTAATAACATACTAGTATAATTATATTGCTACATTTAAAATATATATATATATATTTGCTGTTTTATTCCATTTAAATCCACTACCAACCTCATACTCTTTTGTCTGACTCCCTTTCCAGTGCATGCACCCACTCACATTGTCACATGACTGCCAGCAGCCAATCCCAAAAATCCACAGCATCGGCCAATCAGAAAATTCCATTGCCTGTTGAGCGATTTTACCTGCAATACCAGTGTGTGATCCATAGGGGGTGCTCCAGAGCATTTCTGCTCACACAGATCTCAGGGTTTACTATGTCTGTGAGGACATTTGCTGAAACTTATACAGATCATTCATTTAAGGTCAAAGAGCCTATTTCCAGGTTTTCTTTGTGAGGGCCATGCAAAATGACCTCACAACTACAAATGCCCTCACAACGTTGGTGTTTTGTCAAGGGTTGGTCCTCACAACTATATAAAGACACACACACACACACACACACACACACACACACACACACACACACACACACACACACACACTACTTACAATACAACAAAACAACTTCAATTAGAAACAATTTTATCTGGATAAAAATCTTTACAGAAATTACAGAAAAGAACTTTGGAAGCTCCCCCTCTTTCTCTCTCTCTCTCTCTCTCCGTCTCTCTCTCTCTCTCTCTCCATCTCTCTCTCTCTCTCTCTCTCTCTCTCTCTCTCTCTCTCTCTCTCTCTCTCTCTCTCTCTCTATCCGTAGCTGCCGTCCGGCGGTCTGTACAGTTTGGGGAAGGTCAGCAGCTGGACGGAGCTGAAGGCGAACTTCCTGCTGCCCACGTTCTTCTGCACGTTCTCCATCCTGCAGCCCTCCCTGCACACACACACACACACACACACACACACACACAGAAATGCAGAAATACACACAAGCAAACAGATATAAACACACACACACGAATGAATGAACAATAAGTGATTGATCTCCTACCACACACCAAAGATCAATGATGTACAGTATATTAAGAGCGGTCTGTCTGTCTTTGAATTCAGGTGACGAACTGAGACACACAGAACTCCATCCATACACACGTTACACTCCTACACACACACACATCAGAGTGTGAATAAATAAATCAGTGGATAAATAAATAGACATCTGAAAGAAAGTTAAACCAAATACATGTCAACAAAAATAAACACTTAAAGGAATACACTAACATTTTATTAGACTGTTCAACTGGACAAGTCAGCTGTGATGAGAACAAAGACACCAGAATCATCCATGTGTCCCCAGTGCTCCATGCTAACACTTTAGCATACGCTATGTTGAGTGATAGTAGCTCCATGCTAACACTTTAGCATACACTATGTTGAGTGATAGTAGCTCCATGCTAACACTTTAGCATACTCTATGTTGAGTGATAGTAGCTCCATGCTAACACTTTAGCATGCTCTATGTTGAGAGATAGTAGGTCCATGCTAACACTTTAGCATACTCTATGTTGAGTGATAGTAGCTCCATGCTAACACTTTAGCATGCTCTATGTTGAGAGATAGTAGGTCCATGCTAACACTTTAGCATACACTATGTTGAGTGATATTAGCTCCATGCTAACACTTTAGCATACACTATGTTGAGTGATAGTAGCTCCATGCTGACACTTTAGCATACACGATGTTGAGTGATAGTAGGCTGCATGCTAACACTTTAGCATGCTCTATGTTGAGTGATAGTAGCTCCATGCTAACACTTTAGCATACACGATGTTGAGTGATAGTAGGCTCCATGCTAACACTTTAGCATGCTCTATGTTGAGTGATAGTAGGCTCCATGCTAACACTTTAGCATACACTATGTTGAGTGATAGTAGCTCCATGCTAACACTATAGCTTCATGTTGAGAGATAGTAGCTCCATGCTAACATTTTGTGTACATTTTTTACCAATCTGCTACACAAAACTGTCAGACTCAGCTGTATATCATATAAGATTACTTAACATGTAATTTTAGAGCTGCTACAAGTTCTCATTTTCGTGGCTACTATCACTCAACATAGTGTATGCTAAAGTGCTAAAGTGTTAGCATTGAGCTACTATAACTCAACATAGTGTATGCTACAGTGTTAGCATGGAGCAGTGATCTACCGGGGACTCATGGATGGTTTTGTGTCTCTGTTCTCATCACTTCACAGATAAGTTGCCCAACAGGACAGTCTCCCAACAAGTTGGTGTATTCCTTTATAACATAATGACCAATCAGTCAACCAGTCCATCCATCCATCCATCCCCATGCCCAGTATTCCCAGTCTGTCCAGTCTGCCCTGTCTGTCCAGTCCTCGGTGTGGGGGTCACTGGTATCGGGCCAGCAGGACGACCAGGCTGAGGATGAGCCACAGCACCAGCAGGTGTGAGGTCACCAGCAGGAAGGCCACCGGGTACAGGTGCCGCCGGGGGGGCTTAGGGGCCAGGAGCTGGGGTGGGGGAGGGGCCCGAGCCCCCGGGTCCGACCCAGAGACTGAGGGTCCCGACTGGGAATAACAACCCAGCATCTGACCCCAGGACAGACGAGACCTGGAGCAGCAGGAGGGGAGTGTGTGTGTGTGTGTGTGAGAGAGAGAGAGAGAGAGAGACAGAGAGACAGAGACAGAGACAGAGAGGAGAGAGAACAAATGGAGATGCAGGAGGAATAGCAGAAAAAAGAAAGACGGGGAGAAAGGAAGGAGGGAAGCAAAAGAACACAGATGCGAGAATGGCATGAAGAAAGCAAAAGGAAAAGAGAAGGAAGAAAAACAAAAACCAGACAAAAAACAGAAAGGTTAAAGTAGAACCAACTCAACATAAAAATAACAAGAGGAAAGGAAAGGGAATGAGGAAAGGAAATAAAAGGAAAGGAAAGGAAAGGGAATCAGGAAAGGAAAGGAAAGGAAAGGAAAGGAAAGGAAAGAGGAGGAAAGGAAAAGAGTGGAGGAAAGGAAAGGAAAGGAAAGGAAAGAAAAAGAGGAAAGGAGTGGAGATGTACTGAACTTGTGGAGAAAGGGAGGTTGGAGTCATTTTGTTGTGTTTTATCAGGGGTAAACACACACACACACACACACCTCTCTCTCTTTCATACACACACACACCTCTCTCTCTCTCACACACACACACACACACACCTCCTCATGCAGTGCAGTGCCTGGCTGAAGTGCTGCTGGCTGAGTGTGTGTCGTTCCCTCAGTAACACACACTGCTCCAGCGTCACTGACATGGCCGTCCGGTCCTTCGCACTCTTACAGCTGGTGAGACGCACGCCGTTCAGCCTGCGACACAGCTGCACACACACACACACACACACACACACACACACACACACACACACACACACACAGAAGAACACACACATGAACATGAATATACAGGTAGAGAGACACACCGCAAATGTGAATATAAAGCACCCTAAATGTGAATATTAAGCACCCTAAATGTGAATATTAAGCACCCTAAATGTGAATATTAAGCACCCTAAATGTGAATATAAAGCACCCTAAATGTGAATATTAAGCACCCTAAATGTGAATATAAAGCACCCTAAATGTGAATATTAAGCACCCTAAATGTGAATATAAAGCACCCTAAATGTGAACGGACAGCACCCTAAATGTGAACATAAAGCACCCTAAATGTGAACGTAAAGCACCCTAAATGTGAACATAAAGCACCCTAAATGTGAACGGACAGCACCCTAAATGTGAATATTAAGCACCCTAAATGTGAATATAAAGCACCCTAAATGTGAATATAAAGCACCCTAAATGTGACCATAAAGCACCCTAAATGTGAACGGACAGCACCCTAAATGTGAATATAAAGCACCCTAAATGTGAATATAAAGCACCCTAAATGTGAATATAAAGCACCCTAAATGTGAATATACAGCACCCTAAATGTGAATATAAAGCACCCTAAATGTGAATATAAAGCACCCTAAATGTGAATATACAGCACCCTAAATGTGAATATAAAGCACCCTAAATGTGAATATACAGAACCCTAAATGTGAACGGACAGCACCCTAAATGTGAATATAAAGCACCCTAAATGTGAATATACAGAACCCTAAATGTGAACGGACAGCACCCTAAATGTGAATATAAAGCACCCTAAATGTGAATATACAGAACCCTAAATGTGAACGGACAGCACCCTAAATGTGAATATAAAGCACCCTAAATGTGAACGGACACATGTGAATATAAAGCACCCTAAATGAGAATATACAGCATCCTAAATGTGAATATAAAGCACCCTAAATGTGAATATAAAGCACCCTAAATGTGAATATAAAGCACCCTAAATGTGAACGGACACATGTGAATATAAAGCACCCTAAATGTGAACGGACACATGTGAATATACAGCACCCTAAATGAGAATATAAAGCACCCTAAATGTGAACGGACAGCACCCTAAATGTGAATATAAAGCACCCTAAATGTGAATATAAAGCACCCTAAATGTGAATATAAAGCACCCTAAATGTGAACATACAGCACCCTAAATGTGAACATACAGCACCCTAAATGTGAATATAAAGCACCCTAAATGTGAACATACAGCACCCTAAATGTGAATATAAAGCACCCTAAATGTGAACATACAGCACCCTAAATGTGAATATACAGCACCCTAAATGTGAATATACAGTACTTTAAGTAAATACAATATACAATGTCGGTGTCTTACCGAGGCGGCGGTCCACAGCACCTCCACGTTCTTCCTCTTCTTGCTTTCTACACTGCGATCCAGAGACGACAACAAGTCTGACACTGACTGGATACCAGCTGGAGAGAGAGAGAGTGAGAGAGAGAGAGACAGAGAGAGAGAGAGAGAGAGACAGGTATGATGAAGAGTTCAAACTGAAGCTGCAGTTTCGTTTTTCCATCCAATTCAAGAATATTTTCATTGAACTTTTTAAACAAGTGTGAATGTGAATGAGGTGCAGCAGCTTCCATCAGCTGGGATGAAGCCAATAAATCTACTTTAATTTCAGAAAAACCCTTCCACCAGAGATATGAGGTTTCCAGCAGGTTGTTATTGATCTGGAGACAGATATTAGATATACAGACAGACAGACAGACAGACAGACAGACAGACAGACAGTCTTACCCACATGTGGCAGTCTGTCTCTCAGTGAGCTGCAGTAGGTTTTCAGACGCTCACAACTCTCCTTGTTCACTCTCTCCTGCAGGGAGCTGTCACCAAACCTGACACACACACACACACACACACACACGCACAGATTAATTAATACGTTTGTATAAGCAACTTGGTCATTTTACCAAAACCTCATCGATTTTTTCTCTGGTCAACTTTTCAGAAAGCCAAATCCAAGACCTTTTAACATGAGATAAGATAAGATAAGATAAGATAAGATAAGATAAGATAAGATAAGATAAGATAAGCAATTGGCGGTAAAGTGTTAATAGCTGAAAATGTTGTGATTGTAATACTGTGAAATTGTAGTAAAAAATTATGGAAGTGTGTGTGTGTGTGTGTGTGTGTGTGTGTGTGTGTGTACCTCTCAGCCAGACTCTGCTGTTGGTTGATGCCGATGTTGAAGAGAACGGGGTGAAGCGGTATCAAACTGCCCTCCTTCAGTTCCCGCGGCAACGCAGCGAAGGTCTGCGAGGGCAACGGGACCTCGACAACCAGACCGCCCCTGGAGACAGAGAGGGGCCGTGCTGAGGGTGTGTGTGAGTGTGTGTGTGTGTGTGTGTGTATATATTTTCCGTTTACATTTTGAGTTCTGAGACTTCCACTGAGCTCAACAGTAGAAGAACCTTCAATTCAAAACTATTGGAACAAATTCAACAAAACTGAATAAAAGTAAAAACTAGTACAAGTCAATAGAAGTCAAAACTAAAAAAAGTCAAAACTAACAAGTCAATGAAAGTCAAAACCAGTGAAAGTCAATAAAAGTCAAAACAAATAAAAGTCAATAAAAGTCAAAACTAATAAAAGTCAATAAAAGTCAAAACAAATTAAAAGTCAAAACTAATAAAAGTCAATAAAAGTCAAAACTAATAAAAGTCAATAAAAGTCAAAACTAATAAAAGTCAATAAAAGTCAAAACAAATTAAAAGTCAAAACTAATAAAAGTCAATAAAAGTCAAAACTAATAAAAGTCAATAAAAGTCAAAACTAATTAAAAGTCAAAACTAATAAAAGTCAATAAAAGTCAAAACTAATAAAAGTCAATAAAAGTCAGAACTAATAAAAGTCAATAAAAGTCAAAACTAATTAAAGTCAATAAGTTAAAACTAATTAAAGGCAATAAAAGTCAAAACTAATAAAAGGCAATAAAAGTCAAAACTAATTAAAGTCAATAAGTTAAAACTAATTAAAGGCAATAAAAGTCCAAACTAATAAAAGTCAATAAAAGTCAAAACTAAAACTCAACAAAAGTCAAAACTAATAAAAGTCAAAACTACTTGGAAGAAATCCAAATAAAAGCAGAGCCAAAAACAACAGAAACAACCAGCTTTGATATTTTTGTGGATTTGATTTATCAGACACACAGATTTAACACCGCCAGAGTGTGTGTGTGTGTGTGGTGTGTGTGTGTGTGTGTGTGTGTGTGTGTGTGTGTGTGTGTGTGGTACCATGCTCCGCTCAGTGTGGGCAGCAGGTCGTCTGGTTGGTCGGTTTTCGCCTCGGTGACGGCGAACGCCACTCCGCTCAGATCGGCCACGCCCACTTCCATGTCCTCCAGCATCCCCACCTCATCACCTGACACACACACACACACACACACACACACACACACACACAGACACACACACACACACTGTAAGGTTCGTTTGCTCTTTTCCCCTTCTCTTCTCTCGTTTGTTTTTCTCTTTACTTTCCTGCCTACATACCTGTGTGTGTGTGTGTGTGTGTGTGTGTGTGTGTGTGTGTGTGTGTGTGTGTGTGTGTGTGTGTGTGTGTGTGTGTACCGTAGGTGCTGAGCAGGCCTTCAAACTGAGCCAGGACTCCTACAGTGTGCAGCTGCTGCAGGAAGTCTGGATCCTCCACAGATCCATACAGCTTCAACACAAAACCACACACTACTGCTGAGAGCTGGAGAGAGAGAGAGAGAGAGAGAGGAGAGAGAGAGAGAGAGAGAGAGAGGGAGAGAGATAATGAGGGAGAGAGAGAGGGAGAATGAGGGAGAGAGAGAGAAAGAGAAAGGGAGAGAGAGGAAAGACACAGGGAGAGTGAGAGAGAGAGGAAAGAGAGAGACAGAGAGAAAGAGATAGAGACAGAAAGAGAATGAGGGAGAGAGAGGGAGAGAGCGAGAGAGAGAGAAAGAGAAAAGGAGAGAGAGGAAAGAGAGAGAGAGAGAGAGAGAAAGAGAGAGAGACACAGAGAGAGAGAATTAGAGAGAGAGATTTTTTTTGAGATTTTAACAATACTTTATTAAAGGTTCATAATGTTACAAAACAACACTAATAAACAAGATATAAACCAACACAGTCAGTAAAACAAGATTCACAGAATCCAGATCATGTCAGCACTCTCCCAAAGATCAGCTCATCATCCACAACACAGCAAAGCACATCTTTATAACACCACACACTACTAAACCTTTCTAGATCCTTCATCATCCTATAATAATTGAAATCTATTTTTAAACGAGCTTTTAGCATTTTCACAAACACAAAAACAGCATCATCATCTACAGCTTTCTCCATTCTGTTTCTTCTGCTCAGATACACGGCCATCTTTGCCCTCCCCAGAATGAAATTAAAAAGCTGACATTTTTCTTTATCCTTCTGAGAGTACCTGTAGCCCAGAATGAACATGATTTTAGAAAAAACTTCCCCAAACAATCCAAAAACATCTTCCAGCATGGTAAACAGCGGCAACAGTCGACAACACTCCATGAAACAATGAAAAACAGTTTCACGATTAGTGCAGAACGGGCAATCATGGCTGACATCAGAATTAATGACAGAGACAAAAGCATTAACAGCCAGGCTGCCATGCAGAACCCTCCACTGCAGGTCAGCAGCTCTTTTGATCAATGGTGGTTTATACAGCGTCTCCATTCAGGTCCAACACTGTCACTCAGACCTAAGTGAGCTCTCCATGGAGTGTCAGTTTTACCATTTAATTTGTCCCTGTGCAAAACTTTAACAAACATTTTATACATTGACTTTCCATTCACATCTTGAAAAGAAAACTCAGAGGAATTCCCACTTTTTAAAAAAGGTCCTGTACAGTCCTTAAAATCTGGGGAAACGTTCATTGAAGGGAAAACATCATTCTCATCAGGTTTAACAGAACCATTACAATACTGATTCAACATTGTCCGCTCACTGTCTGAGAGAGCTTCTCTCCATTTATTAAGCAACAGAGTGACAGCACGGGTCGATCTCACCTTTAAGCGTGAGGCAAGAGGAGCTGCATTGTCCATGTTTGCACCTGCAAGCTGGACTACATTTCCCAGAGTCACCAAATTAGACGCACAGAACTGCCTGAGCAGAGTCGGCCCCACCTGACAGACTGTACTGAGACGGGTCCCATATATGACCGGTTCCTGGAGCAGCCAGAACACTGAGCCGTGGTGACCCAGCCTCTCCTTTTTCAACAAGTTCCACACCTTAAACAGTCCACGATAGAATTCAGGTAGTTCCTTGATGTTAGACTGTTTTAAGTCCATCAAAAACAGAGATTTGTGCAGTCCCAGTCCACCTAGCTGACTCAAGATGGTGCGAGCCAGCGGCCTCCACACCAAATCGGTCGGACCGTACAGAAACCTTTGTAGGAACTGCAAACGGAAGGTAGCCCCCCTGCTGCTCAGGTGGATCAGACCCTGCCCTCCTTCATCTCTCGGCAGGTACAGCACACCCTGGGGCACCCAGTGCAGTCTGTCCCAGAAGAAATCGACAAGAAGAGCCTGGATCTTGGACAGCAGGTCTGGCGGGGGGTCAACACATGACAGGCGGTGCCATAAAGTGGACGATACCAAATTATTGGTGATGAGGACTCGACCTCTGTAGGACATCTTGGTTAAAATCCACTTCCACTTTGCCAAGCGACCTTTGACCTTTTCAAGAACGTTTTCCCAGTTTTTAAGAACAACAGATTGATCACCTAAAAACACTCCTAAATATTTTAGCCCCCCAGTCTTCCAAATCAACCCCCCAGGCAAACTGAGCTTCTTCTCCAGTACTCCTCCAACACTGAGAGCTTCACTTTTGTCCCAGTTAACTTTGGCTGAAGATATCAAACCAAACTGGACGACGTCCCTCACCATCATGTCAATATCCTGTTGACTGTTCACCAGCATCACCAAATCATCTGCATAGGCTGACAGCTTTAAAGGTGCATTACAACCTGGAACAGTCAGACCCTGAAGGTCAGATCTAAGTTTGTGCAACAAAGGCTCAATTGCTAAAGAATACAACATGCCAGAGAGGGCACAGCCTTGTCTGACTCCCCTTTGGATCTGAAAGGGAGCACTCAAACCACCATTGATTTTCAGCACACTCTGAACGTCACAATACAAAACTCTAACTTTATTAATAAAACCAGGACCAAAACCAAAGGCACTCAACGTGAGCCATAAATATTCATGCTCAACACGATCAAAAGCTTTCTCCTGATCAATTGATATGACACCAGCTTTGAGGCCAAACAGTTTACAGATTTCTAAAACATCTCGAATCAAAATAATGTTATCTGAAATCAACCTGCCAGGTACGCAGTAAGTCTGATCCTGATGAATCACTTGTTCCATCACTTTACTCAGTCTGGTTGCCAACACTTTAGAGAGGAGCTTATAATCAGTGCAGAGCAGTGACACAGGCCTCCAGTTTTTAATGAGCTGTAGGTCTCCTTTCTTAGGCAGTAAGGTAAGGACCGCCCTCCTGCAGCTCAGCGGCAGACGTCCTCCAGCAAGACTGTCACTTAGTACTGCCAGCAGATCCCCCCCCACCACCGACCAGAAAGACTTATAGAAGTCAACAGGCAGACCGTCTATCCCGGGAGCTTTCCCACTCTGCATGCTCTGCAGAGCGGCATAGAGTTCATCAGAGGAGAGAGCTGCTTCCAACTCTACATTACTCTGCTGTTCAACTTGAGGGAGACCAGTATAAA
Organism: Centroberyx affinis; assembly: GCF_046629955.1. Lineage (NCBI taxonomy): Eukaryota > Metazoa > Chordata > Actinopteri > Beryciformes > Berycidae > Centroberyx > Centroberyx affinis. Next base: position 78,157 of record NW_027280111.1, read on the forward strand.
AGCTCTGAGACACCTCCTGCTCCTCTCTATGCTCACATTTAAACAGGTTACTGTAAAAACCGACAGCACACTTACAGATTGCAGTATGGTCAGTCAGCACCTGTCCAGTGTCAGATTTTAAGCTGTGAATGAACCTCTTCTGTCCATTCTTACGCTCCAGACCAAAGAAAAAGTGTGATGGGACATCCATCTGGGCTACATTTTGAAAGCGGGACCTGACCAGAGCCCCCTGAGCCGAAACACCCAGCAGGTTGGTTAAAACAGACTTTTTAACTACAAGTGTCTCAGTGTGGCGTGGGTCTCCTGTGGCTTCAGCTAAGTCCTGGAGCTCCTCCATTTCAGACTCCAAAGTTTTCACTGAGCTCACTAAGGTTTTTGTAACGTTCCGAGTGTACTGTTGACAGAATTGTCTTATTTGGACTTTCCCAATATCCCACCACTGTTGTAAAGACACAAAATCAGATTTGATACTTTGGTGGTTTTTCCAAAAAAAGACAAAAGATTCTTTGAAGTTTTTATCTTCTAATAAAGCTGTATTAAAATGCCAATAAGCACTATTAGGTTTTACACATTTTATAAAGACAGAAGCTGTCACAAGTGAGTGATCTGAAAAACCAACAGGGCAGATGGAACAACTCTTAAAAACATTAAAATGATGTTTAAAACAATAAAAACGGTCAAGCCTGGCCATAGACAGTAAGTTATCTTTAACATGTGTCCAAGTGTATTGCCTCTGTTTATTATGAAATCTCCTCCACACATCACACAGCTCCTGAGCCTCAGTGAGATGAAGCAGACGACTGCGAGAGGCAGCGTGAGGCTCTGCATGGTTCCTGTCTAACCTGCTGTCCTCAGTACAGTTAAAATCTCCACCAACAAATAAATATTCTTCAGTGTTACATTTCCCAATCACTTCATTTAAAACATCTAGAAAGACGAATCTCTCCACTCCCACAACTGGTGCATAGATATTAATAAACACCATTTTTACATTTTCATACACTGCTCTTACTTTTAACAGACGGCCTTTAATGACTTCTTCAGATTCTACAGATTGAGGAATAAAATTCCTGGAAAAAAGAATTCCAACCCCACAACTATTACTGGTTTTGTGACTTAGAAAGGTTTCACCAGTCCATTCTCTCTTCCAGTCAACCTCATTATCAGCAGTACTGTGTGTCTCTTGTACAAAAAACACATCTAACTTTTTAAGAGAACACAGCTTGAAGAGAGAGGCCCTTTTCCCATCATCCCTTGCTCCATTTAGGTTCAAGCTGCCTATTCTTATGTCCCCCATAATACAGAAAAAAAATTGTGAAACAAAAACAAACAAACAAAATAAGAATAAAATGAAAAATCTACAAGACTTATTCATCATCTTCTAACTGCTTTTTGACCTTTTGAACTAACTTTTTAAGACGATAAGTCTCAGGGTCAGTGAACGCTTTCTCCCCCAAACCACCAGGACTTCTCAGAAAAGTCTTCACTGAATCAAGGAAGAGTTGTAAATCAGGGAACACTTTCTCAACTTTAACACATTCTGGCTCCCTTAGTGTCCTGTAGGAAATTCTTAATACTCATTAAAGAGTAGCCACTGATTTTGTGAGCCCAGTCTGTGAGGAAGCTAGAGACTCTTCATCACTCTCCTCATCAGCTTCACTCTCATCTGACTGCAGACTCTGACTCTGAGGAGAAACTTTTATCACTTTACTAGAAGACTGACACACATCCTCAGTTTTCCTCTTCTTATCCCTGTCTTTAGAAGAGTCTTCATCTACCAACATCCCCTCTTTCCTCCTCCAGAACACATTCTGCTTCCTTTGATTCAGTCTGTGTGTCCACTGTGTCACAGTTAATACTGTTACTGTGTGACTGTTCAATCATCTCCACTACAGCACCTGAACCAGCAACCAGACCAGCAGCACCTGAAACCAGCAACCAGACCAGCAGCATCTGAACCACTAGCACCTGAACCACTAGCATCTAAACCAGCAGCACCTGAACCAGCCAGGACCTGAACCAGCAGCACCTGAACCACCAGCATCTGGACCACCAGCACCTGAAACAGCAGCACCTGAACCAGCAACACCTGAACCACCAGCATCTGAACCAGCAGCACCTGAACCACCAGCATCTGAACCACCAGCATCTGAACCACTAGCACCTGAACCACCAGCATCTGGACCACCAGCACCTGAAACAGCAGCACCTGAACTAGCAGCACCTGAACCACCAGCATCTGAACCAGCAGCACCTGAACCACCAGCATCTGAACCACCAGCATCCGAACCAGAAGCACCTGAACCACCAGCATCTGAACCACCAGCATCTGAACCAGCAGCACCTGAAACAGCAGCACCTGAAACAGCAGCACCTGAACCAGCAGCACCCGGACCAGCAGAAACCGACCAGCAGCACTTGAACAGCCTGAAGCTCAGCTTCAGTCTGTTGTGAACTCTGTGTATTTTCACCATTATTTGCCTCAGCAGTTAGTTTCTCTGGACAGGAACGGATCAGGTGACCCTCCATTCCACAACCAAAACATTTCATTTTCTCTGAGGAAGCATAAACAATGTAGTCAAAATTATCTACTCTGAACTTCAGACTCAAATTCAACTCCTCAGTGTTGTTCTTCAGAATCATAAAGACGTGCCTTCTGAAGGAAACAACATGTTTGAGATGCGGAGATTTACAGCCAGAGGAATCCGTTTAATTGGAGACATTAATTGACCGTGTCTCGCCAATTCTCTCTGCAATATTTCATTGCTAATGAACGAGGGACTTTAGACAAAATGATCTTTTTGGCCGGATTAACCAGCGGCACCACCTGAACAAAGGTGTCTTTGATCACCACACCTTGCTCAACAACCACGTTAACTTTATCAACACTGTCCAGAAAATAACGACTCCGTTATTCATTCTAGACGCAGACTTTACACTGTCATAACCGACAATTTCACCGATCGCTAAACTGCAGTTTTCACAGAGCAATCGACAGTCGGACAGAGTTTAACTCCATGCCGGCGTGTGAGCTTCTCCAGCCCCTCGCCTCCGACTCCACGAGTCTGCATGACTCCCAGCCGAGTCCGGCCGGACCCGACCGCTCAAACTAAACCACAGAAACACACTACGAAGATAAAACTATCAAAATACAACACCAAAGATAATCAACAAAAGATAGAAAAGATAGAAAAGATAGAAAACACACACACGCTCGAACGCGCACCCACTCACCGTCTTCCACTCCCAGCATTCACTCAGAGAGAGAGAGAGAGGGAGAGAGAGAGCGAGAGAGAATGAGGAGAGAGAGAGAGAGGAAAGAGAGAGACAGAGAGATAGATAGAAAGAGACAGAGAAAGAGAGAGAGAGAGAAAGAGAGAGAGACACAGAGAGAGCGGAATAGAGAGAGAGAGAGAATGAGGGAGAGGGAGAGAGAGAAAGAGAGAGGAAAGAGAGAGAGGGAGAGTGAGAGAGAGAGGAAAGAGAGAGACAGAGAGAAAGAGAGAAAGAGAAAGAGACAGACAGAGAGATAATGAGGGAGAGAGAGAGGGAGAATGAGGGAGAGAGAGAGAAAGAAAAAGGGAGAGAGGAAAGACAGGGAGAGTGAGAGAGAGAGGAAAGAGAGAGACAGAGAGAAAGAGAGAAAGAGATAGAGACAGAGAGAGAGAATGAGGGAGAGAGAGAGGGAGAGAGTGAGAGAGAGAGAAGGAGAGAGAGAGAGAATTACAGAGAGAGAGAGAGAGAGAGAGAGAGACAAAGTTGACTTGGTTACACCTGTGGGACTGAGTTATAAAGTTATACAGTATAAGAAACATCACACACACACACTCTCTCTCTCTCTCTCTCTCTCTCTCTCTCTCTCTCTCTCTCTCTCTCCCTCTCTCTCTCTCTCTCACAGCCTGGCTGAAGACGGCGTGGCGGCGCTGGACCAGCCGTGCGGTCCCCCGGGCCACGGTGGCGCCCATCGCCCCCTGCAGGACCACGAAGGTCATGGCGGCCCGGGCCTTCCCCACCGCCTCCCGCACGCAGTCCCGCAGGGTGACCACCAGGGGGAGCAGCTCCTCCTGCCAGGAGCAGGTGGAGGAGGGGGAGGGGGAGGAGGGGGAGGAGGAGGGGGAGGAGGGGGAGGCTGGGGAGAGAGAGAGAGAGAGAGGGAGAGAGAGAGAGAACAGCATGCAGTTCAGTTCAGCTGCTTCACCTAAAACTATATATATATTCCTCCACAACCGCCCACTTCCTCCATATTTCATTAATATTCAAATGAGCCCCTCCCACTGATGCGTCCTGCCCAAACTTTGTTTCATTCAGAAATTCGTCAAGACACAGAAGCAAATCACGCTTCATGTAGGCTGCTGCACTTTGTTGATCTGATATAGTGAGTGTTGTGTGTCCTATCAGAGGTGAGACCAAGTCAGCTTCCCGCAAGTCAAGTCAGAACAAATCAAGAGTCCAGTATCAATATAATATCTTAAAGAAAACTAAATATCTAGGACTTTTCAATGCAATATGGTTTTAATAGGATACAAACTTGGTAAGAGCATCATGAGTTTGATTTCTAGAATCAGTTTCAACTTCAATAAATTCAATCATTCCATACAAATTCAGAAAACAGAATTTAAATTCAGTCATCTGCTGGAACAAATCTCATCACTTTCAATCTGAGTCATTTACACAAACACAAGATCTCAAGTCAAGACTTTAGAAACCTTTTCAAGTCATCAGAGTACAAGTCAGAGTCAAGTCCCAAGTCACCAGAACCCAAGTCAAGTCAAGTCTCAGGTCTTCTCTTCATGCATCAAGTCAAGTCTCAAGTCACCAGAACCCAAGTCAAGTCTCAAGTCTCAAGTCTTCTCTTCATGTATCAAGTCAAGTCTCAAGTCACCAGAACCCAAGTCAAGTCTCAAGTCTCAAGTCTCAAGTCTTCTCCTCATGTATCAAGTCAAGTCTCAAGTCACCAGAACCCAAGTCAAGTCTCAAGTCTCAAGTCTCAAGTCTTCTCTTCATGTATCAAGTCAAGTGTCAAGTCACCAGAACCCAAGTCAAGTCTCAAGTCTCAAGTCTTCTCTTCATGTATCAAGTCAAGTCTCAAGTCTTCTCTTCATGTATCAAGTCAAGTCTCAAGTCACCAGAACCCAAGTCAAGTCTCAAGTCTCAAGTCTTCTCTTCATGTATCAAGTCAAGTCTCAAGTCTTCTCTTCATGCATCAAGTCAAGTCTCAAGTCTTCTCTTCATGCATCAAGTCAAGTCTCAAGTCTTCTCTTCATGCATCAAGTCAAGTCTCAAGTCTTCTCTTCATGCATCAAGTCAAGTCTCAAGTCTTCTCTTCATGCATCAAGTCAAGTCTCAAGTCTTCTCTTCATGCATCAAGTCAAGTCTCAAGTCTTCTCTTCATGCATCAAGTCAAGTCTCAAGCAACTGAAACTGTGACTCGAGTCTAAGCCACGTGACTCGAGTCCAAATCACGTGACTCGAGTCCAAGTCATGTGATTCGAGTCCAAGCCACGTGACTTGGACTCGAGTCCCCACCTCTGGTTGTCAGACAGATTTTACAAGTTGACCTTTTGTTTGAATTCAGCAGTATTCCCCATGTCGGGTGAACAGAAATGAGTAACAGGCTCAACATCTTCCCCCATCCCCCCATCTTCTGTCTTTCAGTGTAAAGCCTCAGTAGCAGTAGGTAACATAACGTGTCGTCACACCGGTGTTCTGAGAGCTGGAGTCTCCCGTGGCCTCCAGGCGCTCTGATGATGTCACCTCCAGGGAGCGCTCCTCCCGGCCCCGCAGCCGGTCCGCCATGGCGATGATGCAGCTGAGGCTCTTGGTGACGTTCGCCCACGCCCTGTCCTGCACACACACACACACACACACACACACACACACTTTATAAACAAGTACAAAAACTGTAAAGCAAAAGGTAAAAGTAACACACACACACTCCGACTTGCCCACTCCTCCTCGTCGTACTCCTCCCGATTGGCCGGCAGGCGGTCGCGGAGCGTCCCGTTGCCCGCGGCGACGTGGGCGTGGCTGCTGTGGTTGCAGTGGGCGGGACATAGGCTGTGGATGGCCAATAGGGCGCTTTGCACCAGCTCGTCTTTGAGCGCGTGCACAAACCGCTGCGTCTGGACAGGGAGGGAGGAAGCTGTCAGAAAGTGTGTGGAGTTCACTTTAAGTCTGTTTGGTGTATTTCTGTGTTTGGTTCCTTTAGGTTCAAAACCGACCAATCACAAGCCAGCCAGGGCTTGTAAACAAAAGTCACGTGACTTACGAGCAGCTTGTTTATTGGACAGAGTTTTGGTTAGAGACTAGACTTCCTGTAACTTTATCTAACATGATGGGCTTTCTCTGTCTCTTCTTCTGTGGTGTTCAGACCAAGGTTATTATTGTTAACGAAAACTAATGAAATAACGAAAACTAGGTGTGAAAATTTTTTTTCGTTAACTGAAATAAAAATAAAAACGAGGCTTTACAAAAAAAGATAACTAACTGAAACTGTATTTTGTGTTTATAAAACTAACTCAAATAAACTAAAATTATAGAGAAAATGTCTTTAGTTTTCATCTTTGTCAATTTATTTCATACATAAGCCTAGTATTTTGTGAATTTTTGAATCTCTCCCCTGACAAATACCCCATATTACAAAAAAAGACTAAAACTAACACTGAAACTAATAAAAACTAAACTAAAACTAAGCATTTTCAAAAAATAAAAACTAAACTAAACTAGCAAACCCGCTTTAAAAAACAAATTAAAACCAAACTGAAATTGGAAACAAAAAGTCAAAACGAAATAAAAAATAAAAACTAATGAAAAATGCAAAACTATAATAACCTTGGTTCAGACC
>NW_027280111.1:87500-90423 GCF_046629955.1 Centroberyx affinis
TCAATCCATTTCTCCACGTTTCATTTTCCAGCATCTCTCTGAGCCTTACCAAGAACAGGCCGTTTCTGTCTCTGTGTCTTTAAGGCTCATTAATATTAACGACCCCTCTGTTCCGATTGGCTAACCGTTTCCAGAGTGAAACGTGAGGCCCGGCAGCTACAGGTAGGGAAAACTCTCCGGTTAATAAACAAAGACAACCGCTCAACCGCTTTGAAAAAAACACTTTGTTAGTCTATTATTTCTTACAAAAATGATAATGTTTAATGTCCAGTTCAGTCCAGTTCAGTCCAGTTTAGTCCAGTTTAGTCCAGTTCAGTTTAGTCCAGTTTAGTTCAATCCAGTCCAGTTTAGTTCTGTACAGTCCAGTTCAGTTTATTCCAGTTTAGTTCAGTTCAGTTTAGCCCAGTTCAGTTTTAGTCCAGTTTAGTTCAGTCCAGTCCAGTTTAATCCAGTTTAGTTCAGTTCAGTTTAGTCCAGTTTAGTTCAGTTCAGTTTAGTCCAGTTTAGTTCAATCCAGTCCAGTTTAATCCAGTTTAGGACAGTTCAATTTAGTCCAGTTTAGTTTAATCCAGTTCAGTTTAATCCAGTTCAGTTTAGTCCAGTTTAGTTCAATCCAGTCCAGTTTAATCCAGTACAGTCCAGTTCATTCCAGTATAGTCCAGTTCATTCCAGTATAGTCCAGTTTAATCCAGTACAGTCCAGTTCATTCCAGTATAGTCCAGTTCATTCCAGTATAGTCCAGTTCAGTTTGGTTCAGTCCAGTCCAGTTTAATCCAGTTTAGTCCAGTTCAGTTTAGTCCAGTTTAGTTCAGTCCAGTCCAGTTTAATCCAGTTTAATCCAGTTCAGTCCAGTTCAGTCCAGTTTAGTTCAGTCCAGTTTAATCCAGTTTAGTCCAGTTTAGTCCAGTTTAGTTCAGTTTAGTCCAGTTTAGTTCAGTCCAGTTCAGTCCAGTTTAGTCCCATTCAGTTCAGTCCAGTTTAATCCAGTTTAGTCCCGTTTAGTCCAGTTCAGTTTAGTCCAGTTTAGTTCAGTCCAGTCCAGTTTAATCCAGTCCAGTTTAGATAATGAGCAAACCTTTGTGACGTCACAAAGTTACTGAAGTCCAAACGGCTCGTTTAGAGGCTTTTCTAATATGGATTGTGTGGATTTAGTTTTGATACTTTCACCATGTTTAGATAGACCATCCAACTCCTACAGCGTGACGAGGTGAATTAAAAATATAAAAAACAGGCCAGAATTCAAAATGGAAGTTTCGTGAATGAGGATTATTTGTGTAAAAGCCTTTAATTGATCTCACCGGAGAGTCTGTCGAGCTCCGTCAGCGTCTCCTGGTAACAGCCAATCAGCTGGTTGCAGTGGTTGATGACATCACGTCTGAGCCCCTCCCAGTGGGGCGAAAGGTCACCCAGCTCTTTCACTTCCTGGATCCTGAGAGAGAGAGAGAGAGAGAGAGAGAGGGAGAGAGGGAGAGAGAGAGAGGGAGAGAGAGAGAGAGAGAGAGAGAGGGAGAGAGATAGAGAGAGAGAGGGAGTGAGAGAGGGAGAGGGAGAGAATGAGAGAGGGAGAGATAGTGAGAGAGAGAGACACACAGAGAGAGAGAGAGAGAGAGAGAGAGAGGGAGAATTTTATTGGTTTCTGTTCAACAATCTGCTCTTCCCACAGATCACCTGTCAATCAAACAGTGTGGGCGGAGCTTGGAAACGTACTGGAAATGTAAAACGCATCACTTCCTGTGCGGCAGAGGCTCTTTCCCAGGAAAGAGCGACCACACACACACACACACACACACACACACACACACACCTGGTCATGTGGGAGTGTGTGAGCATGCTCAGTAGCAGTCGGGGCAGGCAGAAGGACAGCGGAGTCTCGGCCATCTGCTCTCTGACCAGCATCCACCTCTGCTGCTCCGTCTGGAACCTGTACACCTTACACACTGCAGCACACAGCACTGCACACACACACACACACACACACACACACACACAGAGGGAGACAGGAGTACACACATACACACACACAAACTCATATATGTTACTGTGAAGCCTGCTGTGTGAATTCTGTGTGAAGAAAGCCAGTGTGTGTGTGTGTGTGTGTGTGTGTGTGTGTGGTGTGTGTGTGTGTGTGTGTGTGTGTGTGTCTCACCGGCTCTCATCATAGGACTGTTCTCCTTGTCGTGGACAGAGCCGTGAAGAGAGTCACAGAGCGCAGGACACTGGAGAGAGAGAGAGAGAGAGAGAGGGAGAGAGAGAGAGAGAGAGAGAGGGGGAGAGAGAGGGAGGGGGAGAGAGAGGGAGGGAGAGAGACAGGGGGGAGAGGGAGAGAGAGAGAGAGGGGGAGAGAGAGGGAGAGAGAGGGGAGGGAGGGTGAGAAAGAGAGAGAGAAAGCGAGAGATAGAGACAGAGAGAGAGACAGAGAGAGGTAGAGAGAGAGGGAGGGAGAGAGAAAGGGAGAGAGAGGGAGAGAGAGAGAGAGAAAGGGAGGGAGAGAGGGGAGAGAGAGAGAGTGAGAGAGGGAGAGAAAGGGAGGGAGGAGAGAGAGAGAGGGAGAGAAAGGGAGGGAGAGAGGGGGAGAGAGACAGTGAGAGAGGGAGAGAGGGGGGAGAGAGAGAGAGTGAGAGAGAGAGAGAGAGAGAGAGAGAGAGAGAGAGAGAGGGAGAGGAGAGGGAGAGGTTAAAAACAGGATTGAAAAATGGAGATGAAATGGAAAGAAAGACCTCTCTCTCTCTTCTCTCCTCTCTCTCTCTCTCTCTCTCTCTCTCTCTCTCTCTCTCTCTCTCTCTCTCTCTCTCTCTCCTTGGTCTACCGTGTGTTCAGAAGGAGTCTCGTCTTCCCTCTCTCCCTCCATCTGCAGACGGGACACCTTCACCTCCCCGACCTCGCTCACTCCATCCATGGTCCTGATGGAGAGAGAGAGACAGAG
>NW_027280112.1:0-122500 GCF_046629955.1 Centroberyx affinis
TCTCTTTTTGGGGTAGCAAATTAAGAAAATAGTATTGAAGTATAAGTAGTAGATAAAGATGTAAAACAAAGTAACATAAAGACAAAGTATAAACAGTAAATACAAACATTCTAAACAGAATTTTTGACTGTTGAATCTGTTGAATCCTTACTGATGGCACTGATGGGAAGCTATGGAAGTCAGTAATAGAGAAATAAATGTTTATGTGTATAGCCAGAGAGTTATGAATATATATATACTGAGGGGTACGTATTTCTTTTTTATTTGACATTATTTTGTCAGTTAAGTGAATGCATGTTGTCTACATTACTACCTTGAAGATCGCAACTTTGTTTTGAAAAGTGCTGGACAAATATAGTTATTATTATGATGATTATACTGATAATTTGATATTCTAAATTATTACATATATTACATACACTAAATACTGTTAAATACTGTTATTATGCTTTTTTTATGATGTCATAATGCGTCTAAGTGAGGCTATAATTCTGTAATAGCTAAATGGCAAAATGGTATCCTGTGTTGGCATAATGGTTTTACATGATTTCATAATGATAATATTGTTTATCATCATGTAGAGTCTAGGTGGTGTCATAATGGTTCTTTGTTTTGTCACAGAATACTGTTCTAGTTGCATTCTCTTTGTAGATTCCATTTACTGCAGGTGATAATTTGAATAAAATAATTGGCTTCTGGTTCAGACAGAGTTTGCATCTTATAGCTCGTATCTCTATGAGTGTTTTGCGTTGCAGAGGAGAGACGACATTCATGGCATGAATTCCCCGGTCCTGACCTGAAGGGAGATGGTGTAGTCGGTCCCCGGCTTGAGGCGGTTGGTGTCCAGAGACCACAGCTGGTTCAGCACCTCACACAGTTCCTGGTTCACCCCTTGACTGTGGAGAGGCAAAGAAAACAAACATGCCAACGTCACAATGCACAAAATGGAAATGGCACAATGGGTCTGATCAGTTTCTGGGATTAAAATGTATTCATCTGAAATTTTAACACACTTTGGAATCTGTTCAAACTAAAATGAATGGCTCTTTGTAAGGTGGTGTGATTGTCGTATTTTTATACTCTTAGTTTTAATGTCCAGAGAGAGAGTCCAAAATAGATTCTTTGGGATAAAAAGTTCCAAAACCTCTCCCATTTTTTCCCTGAACATTCACAGAACGATTGATTGAAGTATGATAACCTTGATTTGAATTCACTTCACTGTATTCAATTTACTGATGACTGATTGTTTTTAGCCTTCATTTATGCAGGGAAGGTTGACTGACAAGCTTACTCTTTTCCAGCAACAGCCTGCTTCAAACCTACACAGTTAAACACAAGCACCTCTCTGACCTTCTCCAGGCTACTGCCACCCATTTTTACCACCAATGATTGATTCAATCATTTAATCATTCAAACGTGTGAAATGTGTGTGAAATGTGTCGTTTAAGAGACTTACATCATGCAGCCTTGTATGGAAATGTGATGTGTGGTTAGTTCATCAAGACACAGAGTTAGCAGGACGTTAATATACAAAACCACCACCATCCTTGCTTTAACATGTATAGAAAAAAAATGTGGTTCAGTAGATAATGACATATTTCCTGATCCTGTTTCAAATAGAATTTTCAATATGTTTATGGTTTACTTTAGATTGTTTAGGTGTGACATGGATGAGGTTTGTCCCATAAGACAGTATAATGACAACAATGACTTTGTTGTTGTTGTTGTTTTTCATGTGTGCATAAAAGGTTCTAGATGTGTGATCAAATCTGGTTAACATTCCACTTGGGTTCCAAGACAAATAAACCTAAAAAACAAGAACCTAATTTGCACTTTCTGATTCAGAGTGTAGCCTGACAGCAAATGAGAGCCTTTGTTGTTATATCATTTTTGTTCCCATGGACTCCTCTTGCCCCTGTTTTTCCCTTTGTTAAACCAGACAATGCCAGTGAAATTTGACAAACCGGTGGGAAAAATTTGACTAGAACGGCGCCATTATAACTAGGGGCAGGGCGTCCTTGCATGCAAATAAAACCACTTTAATAGAAGAAATTGTATCCACATGTCAAAAATGAACAGTGGTGGCTCAACTTCCAAAGTCAAGTGATTTTTTTTTTTTGCATGCAAGGAAGCCCTGCACCTGTTTTTTCTTGTTTGCTCTGCCATTTTTGGGCCCTTCCTCTTTCCAAACTATCTTTGAGTTTCACATCATTATAACTTGACCATATAAATCTGAAGAACATAAAGCAGGGTAACAAGTATACCATGTTCTTTTGATGTCATGGGTTTAAACACACGCTTCATGACTGTCGTATCTGGTCATCCTCTTTCCCATCTTTCCGCTCTCCTCTGTCCTCTAATAAAGCAGAAATGCCATAAAAAATTATCTTATCAAATCTTAATGATAGCCACCACACCCTTGCTGTCATATGACTGGGACTAAACACAGCAGCTGGTTTGCACAGTGGAAAACTATTGAGTAAGAAGCAACTGACAGGAAGGAGCATCTGCTAAGACAGAAACTCTGTGTTCTTTAAATAGCTGGCACACAATTATGAATATCACAAGGAAGAGCAGTAAGAGCGTCTTACACTGAAGCAGAGACTGTTTATGGTTTGTCTGCATCCTGTTTTCTCTGTTGTATAATTCAGCCCACTAATCACTACCAGACCTTCTCTCACACGCACAAACAACAGACCCAACTCTGCTGCTCAGTTCAAAAACATCCAGATATCCACTGTACAACACTTGGGGCAAACCTATAATCTTCCGTAATAAGTCAGAAGCAGCTGTTTGCCTGTGCAAAAACAGAGGACTTCTGTGTTTTACTAGGGAACAGAAAGACTGCTGTTTACAAAACTTCAACTGAGAACAGTAACAACAACCAAGAGGAGTATCATTTTACACTGCAGTCTGCCTGTTTCCATCAAATAAATCTGTCTTGAATCAAAAGTACAAGTTAAAAATGGTGGAAAGTGGCTGAAAGTATTACCACTCTGATACTAAAGGTCGCCTGATGAGGAACTGGCAGAAAAAGACGTCTAAAGGCTGCTGGCTGAAGGATCCTGTGATGCATTTCTGCTCCTCTGCATCCAAAACTTACCTCCTTGCCATGATGCCGTTCAGTGAAAAAAGTAACACTGTCTGTGTCCTCGCATCCCCTCAGCAATGAGCTATTTCATCGGGGACAGTTATCTGAAACGTCAATCAAGAAGTTGCCAAAAAAAGAGCCAGCCAATCACACGACAGAAAAAACGTCTCAGTCCCTCCTCCCTGTCATGGGATGGGCGGGCCCCATCCTGTGGCATCCTGTGGCTGTATTCATTTACAGTGGGCCTACGTGGAAGGAAAATGGGGTTTTTGCAGGGGTCCCCACACTTTTTAATGGCATCCCATATAGAAACGCTTTATACCTAAGACCCAATTTCATAAAGGTTTTGTCCCCCATCTGATCAAATGTTTGCTGTCTGTCTCTACTGTATCTGTGGAAAGAGTGAAACCTCTTCTCATTTCGTCAGAAAGTAGTCATTCATATACTTCTGCATGCCGACTTAGAGCAAATTAAATAATAATGAAATTAAACTATTAGGCCTACGCATTTTGCTGGGAACCCCCTGTAACACCCTCAAAAGCTGGGTTTCCCCGGACCCAAGTGGGTTGGAAAGTAAGTTTTTTTCTAACAAACCCTTACACTCATTTGAAACTTTAATGAACCTCAATATTTTGCAAACGTTCTCCTCAAGTCCATAATGTTGCTTTTAATTAATCATTCGTCCTTTATAGTATATTTTATTTGTAGAATTACAATACATAAAAAGTTACACGTCATGAAATATATGGAAATCTAAAGGAATGCTTTAATTATTAACAATCAACAAGCCAAGCATCACGCTGTAATTACAGGTGCTAAAAAGAAAATTCTGTCTATGCTGGAACGGAGGAGAAACGCGCTGAAAACATCCCGACTTTTATTTTGAAAATCAAAATCAAGCCGATGGAATGAAGCAGGCATTGCGCAGGCGCGACTTCAGCTCACGTTGTGGGATGTGTGTGTTCCAAAAACAATGTCACATGTGATGTTAAAGTTGGTTTATCACACTGTTTGCGTCGTTTAACGTTTCGCTGTTGGGGAGATATTTTTTGTCTTGCATTGTTGTTTCGACTGTTGTTCAAATCAAGTTTAGTTTTCAAACAGAAACAGCTGAAGCCTGAAGAAAGCTAACGTTAACTAGCTAGCGTTTAGCCCTCAGCAGCTACAAGTGGCAGCATGGGCCCTGTGGTGGAGCTCATTACTGGGAGCTACGAGCAGATCGCCTTTGGTTATCGGCTGTGCACCGAGGAAGCAGTAAGTGGGCAACTTTCTGCTATTTTATGGTTGTGTGTAAATGTCATTGTCCTGTTGTACTGTTTTACACTGTATCTAAACCAGTAACCGACTGGGATCAAGGTAAAAATTACACTGAGCTGAGCTGTCACTGAATTGGTGTTTGTTCCTACAAAGCCACAGTTGTCTATCGTATGTCTCTGTGTAATTTCATGGTCTAAGGATTTAGTGTGATGATAGAGCTGGAGCTGGCCTGATAGTTGCAGATCAGAGAGTCTCATGCAAGGCCAAACCATTTGATTAATTTGGTGTAATTAGGCTCAAACTGGCAGTCACAAACCCAAATCCCATGTTGCTACACGGCCCATTCCTGATCTAAAGATCTCCCCATACTTAAATGTTTCCTGCAGGAGTGGACAGCCAAGGCGGACTTCACACATCACGCCCACACTGCATCCATATCAGCTGTGGCAGCCAGCGAGAGATTTGTTGTCACAGGAAGTAAAGATGAGACCATCCAGGTGTATGACATGAAGAAGAGGGTTGAACATGGAGCTTTGCTGCATCATGACGGTAAGAACAGGCTGGAAAGTCTCAATTTAAATGGACTGTGTATTTCCAGCCTCATTTGACATCAAGCAGGGATCTATGACTAACTGCGTTGAGGGAGACAAATAGCTGAGGTCCTATACTGATCAGTGGCTCTAACACTGCCTGGGTTTCTGGTTCAATTCCCACTGGGGCTTCCTAAAGAAGTCTAAAAATATCTGTAGCCTGGTTTCACGTAATTCAGTCCCCACCAGCCATTCCACACTGCAAAGGCATGAGGCACAATCAGTTAGCTCGTATAGCTGCTTAATCAAGGATGTGATTGGGTGAAGAAAAGTGGTAGGAAATAATGTGAGAGAAGAAGTGAAACGAGATGGAGATGTTTACACACAGTCATGAAATAATAGATAAGCGACCAAAGCTGTGTTTTGTCCAAATGTATACTCCCTGGCCCTGTAAGGTGCTTTGAATAAAACCGACCACCAAATATTTTTCAGATAGCTTGCAATATTCAGAACCTTGAAACTAGTTTTGGGTTTATATTTTAACTTCAAAAGTTTGTTTGTTTAGGCGTTTTCATCGAACTCAACATTTTTTTTTTTTTGAGTTTTACGATTTTGACAACCCAGCACTACCTTTTTAGTTTTTGTTGGAAGCCCATTGCTTTCGCCCTTCTCTCCCATTATTTCCTGCAATTGTGTGTTCTCCTGATCACTTCCCTGATTTCTGATGTAGATAGATAACTGATCCTGCCTCATGTGTTGCAATGTGGAATGGGTGTTGGGGTTTGAATTTCATTTACGCAGACATCCGCAGACATGTTTAGGCACATTGCCGACTTTACAGACATTGGCCATTCTCTGGGCCGCTGCAACAAGACGCATCAAATGTCATCAGAGAATTGACCTCAGTTGCTTTTCACTATTTGTCAAGCTATAAAAAGTCAGGGACAGTAGCTTGTGGTCTTTACAGCTGACACAGACGTCTTTGTGTTGCACAGGCACCATCTCCTGTCTTGAGTTTTATGGCGCTTCTCATTTGCTGAGTGGAGGAGAGGATGGACTCATATGTGTGTGGAGCACAAAGAAGTGGGAGTGCCTGAAATCCATCAGAGCTCACAAGTAAGCAAAAACACAAGACCTGCAAAAGGCATGGCACGGTTTTGTGTATGATTGTTATTGTCATGACTGTTATCAAGCCAAAGTAACACGCTTAATCTTTTGATTTCCCCAGAGGCCATGTCACATCGCTGTCTGTCCATCCCTCTGGGAAACTTGCACTTTCAGTTGGGACAGACAAGACTCTCAGGTAGAACTCAGGGTTCTATGGGAAAGTGAATTTGGGCAATTAATTCATTAAACAAGGTGTCAAAAATGATTCTTGCATGTTTTATCCTTTTAGAACATGGAATCTAATTGACGGACGATCAGCTTTCATCAAGAACATAAAACAGAGTAAGTTGTCTCTTGAATCGTGAAATTTAGGGATGGATTGTCTTTTCTTTTTCAGAGATACTTGTATGTTTGAAAAGACATTAACTTTTTTCTCCTCACTTTTATCAGACGCGCACATTGTCAGATGGTCCCCAGATGGGGATAAGTATGTGGTGGTGGTCAATGACAAGCTGGACGTCTACAACCTGGAGACGGCCTCTCTGATCGGAACAGTCCCAAACCCCAAGAGGATTTCATCCATTAAGTTCCTAACTGTGAGTTCTGCTGTTCAGTCAGACCGGCTCAAACTGTATTCACACCTACTTCTGTGGTTTGTTTCAGCTGAGGTGCTAGATGGCTAGAGTGTGCCAAATACAGTAACATAATTTAAATTGTCTTAATGTGGTAAGCGCTATCACAATCTCATTTTAACATCAATGATTCATTACCACATTACATTGGTATAATTACTGGTAAGGAACGAGACCATCGGCGAGAAGACTGGCAGCCTCTGTTGGCTGTGTGCCACCAGATTCAGATTTGGCATGAAATCTGGTGGATTGTTTTATGGCACAAGGGGAGATTACTTTAAAGAGAAAAACAGGAAGAGAGCGCCATTTGTCCAGTGGAAACGGAGCAAGGAATAACATCCTAGTAGAATACAAAGAGTTGTAGCCCATTTACTACTGTCTATGTTTAGTTTACATTTCCCCTGATCATTTCACAACGCATGCTGTATGTAATTAGATTTTTTTTAACATCTAGCTTGAAATTAACTGCTGTCCCACCCAACAAAGACATCCTAAATATGATCACATGGATGTGTTTAAAGTTTGTAAGGCGACATGTTTTTGAGAGATTATTTCCTGGCGGAGTCTTCTTCCTGTGGGTGTCAGGTGATTGACAGGAAACAGAGCAGAACGTAATGCAGCTCTGATGTGAAAACACTCAACTGGGGCACAATGAAATAATGGTAAAAAAAAGAGAAACCCTGATGAAATGTGTTTGCTGTGATGGATCATCTAGCTCAGGCAATTTTCAACTCTGTGGAAGTTGTTTTTTTATTCTGTACAAGAATGGATGACAGCAAAATGTGCAGAAAAACAAAAGGAGAGAAGGGACCTAGACAATTGGCACAAACTTAAAAAAAAACAAAAAACATTGGTATTATCCTTTAAGTTTGAGAAAGATTAGGTACTACTAGAGGCTGCCAAACTTCTCCACCCTGGTCTCGTTTGTTTATGGTAATTATATCAAGGTATCACAACAAATCTGACAATGATATATAGATGTTTAAAAATGCTACACGCAGCACCTTTAAGTTTTAAATGTGTTGTAATCCTTCTTGGCTTTTCAGAACTCCATCCTGGCCGTCGCAGGAGACGATGAGACGGTGCGGCTGTGTGACGTGGGAACAGAGAAGTGGCTCTGTGAGTTCCAGGCTCATGAAACCAGGTACATGATCCACAGTGTGTTTTCCACCCCACCCACCGTGCTTGTGTCTGAAACTCATCAGTCAGTGTGAAAGCTGTGTCTTGTTGGAAACTTTTCAGTTCCAAAGCTGGTTCGGTATCAATAGCGGTTCAATACCAGAAACAACATTTTTTTTTTCCCAATACCTCTCTTTGTTGAATGAAACCACATTTATTTATGTAACAGAATGATTTTTTTATTTTTACACGTCATCTGCATTTCGAAATAGAATTGAGCAACCATACAAATTAACGAGAAGAAAACGAGAAGAAAACTGGAATTCTCAATGTACACATTCAACATTGTGAAACTTACTGATACCATTTGGTTCCTTAAAATCAGTACAGATGCCAAAATATATATACAAAACTGCTGTCTTTTTGTGATTTCAGGGTGAAAGCAATTGACAGCTTCAGTATGGAGGACTACTGTGTGCTGGTGACGGCTTCAAATGACGGATTCATCAAAATGTGGAAACTCCATCTGAAAGAGGCAAGTCTCTTCCTGCTGTTCATTTTGAACATTTGAATAGAACTTGCATACACATTTACATTTGCAGTGTAAGTTTTAAAATCATGTTTCTTTTTCAGTGTGGTAGTCATATCTGATAATAAACCTTATTTGTATGGAACATTGCAAAGCAGAATTTACAGGCAATGACAGCTGAATAAAATCTAATGAGGTAAACAATAAAATTGCCAGACTTTAATTAAAAAAACAGGGAGACCGAATAAATTTGCCATTGCAAGAATAAAAATGCATAAAGACAAGTTGTGTAAAAGCCTGTCTGTAGAAATAAAAAAAGTGTTTTAAGAAGTGGTTCACAAGATGCCACTATTGTTACCAGCCTTACTTCCTCAGGCAGGGCTTCCCAGGGCCTAGGGGGCACACTTGTTTATAATCTAGCTGTGTGTGTCCCTGCTGTCACACAGGAGCTGGAGTCTCCCACCCTGCTGGGGGAAGTGAACACAACGGCCAGACTGACGTGCCTCGCTGTGTGGAAGCCTTCGTCAACACAGGAGACTCCTGAGGCTCCAGCCGCTCAGGCAACAACGTCTCAAGGTGGGGTGCTGCAGGAAATCAGACTGGTTTCACTTTGTCATTATGATATGAAAGAGCCGCTGACGCATATGTACTGTTTTGGTTGGCCTGAATTGGGTTTCCATGGTGATATTCTGTTTGTATGGTGAGAGGGGAATGAATGTTCTTATAGTTTCCTCCATGTAAGATCATAAGTTTGTGCTTATGGGGCAGGGGAAGCCTAGAGGTTAGAAAAGAGTGTGTGTGTGTGTGTGTGAATGACGCTCTCCCCTCCCTCAACAACTACTGCCCAGCTGCCCTTGAGCAAGGCACCTCGAAAGCCCAACACCAAAATAAATTAAATTTATTAATTTATAATCAACCGTAAACGAACTGCAGCAGATATTGCTCACTTTTTTTTTTTTTTTTGAGTTGATTGTATTTGTGTGAATATAACTGATAATGTTGAACTGCAGTGCTTGTTGACACACTTCTGCAATTTGTGATACCAAGTAGGAGATGGAGTGGAAATTTCCACATGTCCTACTTGTAAATATCACTAGGAGGCTCACTAGTTTTTCCCAATCAGCAGCTTGTATTTACGGTAAATCTGACATGACTTGAATGTGGCATTAAGTCTCTACAGTGGTCACCAGTAGAGGACCGGTTGTACTGGGCAGCTCCCAGTGTGAAAGTGTGACACTGTCTGAATGTGAAGCAGGGTGTGCATGCTCAGTTATCTTTCCCTAGATAGATGTAGCAGTGTAACAGTGTGTGTGACCTGTAGCAGTGTGTGTCTGTGTAACACGCTCTGTCTGTTTTGTGTCTGTCCACAGAACTCGCCCAGGAGCTTTCAAAGTCGAAGAGAGTCAGAATTGCAACAGAGGAAGTTGTTATGGAAGATGAGAGTAAAACTAAAAAGAAGAAAAAGGGCGGTGGGAAGTGAAACAGCAAACACAATAAAAATGTTTTATATTGAAGAGCCATTTTATATCTGGGTTTGGTCTTATTTATTTGGTCTATTATGCAGTTGCCAGATATAAAATATTTTATATCTGGACTATTTGGGGTTATAATGCATTTGCTTATGCTCACCACCAGGAGGTGATGAAGCACAGTTTATACAAAGTATTCAATGTGGGGTTTTTTTGTTTTTTTTCCGGAGAATGTATTTGCTCTCCCTGGGATCAGATATGACTGTCTCTTTCTTTCTGTAGTATGAGTGAAATCAGGTAATTTTCATTACATTTCCAAAAATGATGAGCGTATTTTATTTTGAAATGTGGTTATATGAACCCGGAAGTGAAGTGTTTAAATAAACGTTTGGAAGTGTTTTGCTGCAAAGCTGGTGCAAACTTCATCTCGTGTTGGGAAAAATACAGGTATAATTATGTTAAAATTATATTCAGGAAGCTTTCCTGTGATGTTTTAATGAGGAAATGTATGACTAGTTTACCTGTCACCGTGTTTAAAGCCTGACACGAGTCTGTGAGCTGCTGATAAGTTGATGCAGAGATGTAAAAGTATTATCCATAACTTCCTGGACAGTTTATCCCAGGCTGATCATCATGACTACAGACTGGATTGGGCTCAGCTATGCTGCTCTGGTGTCATCAGGAGGAATCATGGGCTATGTGAAAGCAGGTAAACTGTGGAAGACAATAACATGTACATGGGTTTGACCGATATGAGGTTTTGCAGCTACTGATATTTTTGTACTGAGGCTGCCAATATATTTTCTCAGTGTAGAAAAGCCTCAGAATAGTATTTAGACCATTATGGGACACTAAAACTCTCAATTGGAACCCAGACTGATGAAATCTCTTAGAGTTAGCAGCTCTCTTTTTGGCAAGGTGACCCATCCAACCTGTTCTGTGGTAGGTAAACTCTGAATGAGGAATTAGTTTACAAAAGCATTTTTCTTTTGTAAATTTCTGTGTTCATTTTGTTGTTTGGTGGTGTATTTTTCCCATAGAGAAGTGGCAAAACCATCGTAGAACAGGCAGAGAGCCCAATTTCTCCACTGACAGTAGACTCAATAGACCAGAATGCAATGCAGCCACAATGTTGTGTTTTGAGCTAAGGAACAATTCTAGTCTCTTGCTTTTCCTCAACTGTGAAAACTCAGTCTCTTGCACTTACTATGATATCACTGCTACTATCCACCTACACATAAAACCATCAGCTGAATGAATCCAGTCAGCTCACAGATCTTCTCTGGGGGCTGTTGAAAGTCATTCTGGGAAATGTAGGAAACCACTAACTGAAGTAGAAGTAGGCAAAGCAGGATGAGGGACAGTGGATACACCAAAAAATATAACAACACTTCATCACAAAATAACTCCTGAAATACATTGAAAATTACAGATTGCTGATATATAGCAGTGTAAGTGTATCCGAGGGTGGAATTTTCCTTTAAATGAATATAATGCGCAAAAGAAAATCTAATTATTGCAGGTTTCATAGACAGGAAGGGTCAGGAAGGAACCTCGATGACATGACCAGCTGATATCTGATACTGAATAAAGACCTATTTTGGCCTAACTCAAGTCTGTACTTCCATAGAGAAAGCCTGCTGATTTGGGCTGTTTGTGACTTTGTTAACTGTCAGTGTGACTGTGTTTCCTCCACAGGGAGCGTCACCTCTCTGGTCGCAGGCCTCCTGTTTGGACTTCTGGCTGCAATCGGTGCTTATCTGGCATCTCAAAATCCCAAGAATGTCTGGCTGTCACTAGGTGAGCAAGTTCAGTTCGTTAAACTCGACTGTCCAACTGCAGCTTTTAGCAAACACTCAGCAACAACTGTTTCCCTTCGCTGAGAAATGCAGGAACCTCGGGAACACTGGCTGTTGTGATGGGAATGAGATTTCTCAGCTCCTGGAAGTTCATGCCAGCCGGTCTAATGGCTTTAGCAAGGTAAATACACTGTGATTACAGTTTTCCCTTCTCTGACTGTTGGTTGAGGTTGAGGTTCCTGTTCTTGAAAAACTTAAGTACTGAAATAGACATCAGCACATTTCCTTTTCAGCCCTTTTCCTGCCTGTAATAAACTGTTCTTATCTCTTTCCAGCGGACTGATGGTGGGGAAGATCGTCATTGGAATGCTACAGAGACCACATGACTCTTGAAAATGTGTAACATGGGTATTTTTTGTGCATCTGTATATAATTACACCAGAGTGACATCATTATGAAAAAATATAATCTGCAATCCAAGTGCTGTCTGTTCACAAACATTCCCTCAATATAGTTTTCTATTACATTGTAGCTTCATGTAAAAAAAAAACAATAAATGCAATATAAAAATACTGAAGTTCACAGTAACTTGACATTTTGCCTTGTTATGATGTTTTTTAGTTCTTCCCAAAAGCATCCGAGGACTAAGATTGTCCTTGCCCCATTGTAAATCAATGGACAAAGCTGACAATAGTGCCTATTATACTTTTGGTACCTTTATAAAAAAAAAGTATATATTTATACTGTATATGCTGCTGTCAAATTATTCTCAGACAGAAATACGTCTGGATGATAATTATTTCACTGTCTTCAATAATAAAATAATTATTATATTTCAATCACTAGTCAGTTATTTAAAAAAACAACAACAGGAAAATACTGAAGATTGAAGTCGTGGGACTCTTGCACAACACTGGACAACAGTTGACACAATGGTAAACACTAGCAGGAGACGCTGCTGCACACTGTGTGTTGGCAGCATGAAGCCGTTCATTGGAGTGCGTCTCCTGGCAAAGAGTGCAGTGGGAATTTCTCCCATGAGTCACTGGTTGAACACGGCGGGCTTCGCTACCGATGGGCTCCGTATTTGGCGGTCCAGTCGACTCGTCCGTGCACCGGCTGGATGTGCGGGTTCCTGGACAGCGTGTTCTTCCCCACAGCGCTGCCGCTGGAGCCTGGGATCTGAGGTTTCAAAGATTTGCTCCTCCACCCTTCGTACTCTGGGAGAAGAGACAGTGTGTTTGGACAATGCCTCATCGTAAGGTCGTACTGTAGAAACTGATATAAAAATACATTTATTACACTCATAGTGCAGTTTTTTTTTTTACCTGTATTTGAGGAAGACAGTTTATTTGAAGAGGACTTGTTTTTGGACGGTTTGATTTTAGAATCAATTCTCAGATCAGCAGCAGCTGAAAGATCAACTGAGGAGAAGAGATACACAAAAAAAAAACTAGGTAAGAATCACAGAGGCAAATGTTGGAAGACAGGACATCGACATGAACAGGTTTAACCAGATTAGGGTCAAACAGTGCTTCCAAAAAAAAGTCCTTCAACTGGATGACCTGTTCATGACCTCATTCACATAAGATTACATTATTACATTAATCGTTGGTGGTAATAACGGGCAACTCCAAACAGATTAAAACAAACCCGAAGAATTATGTGCCATTACTATTTGACCCATGGCTGACTGGTACCATAACTGCAGCAGTCTGAAATACAGAGTTTTTTTTTTATATATATACACTGTCTACTACAGGGGAAATAGAGAGCGGCCTGGTCGGACTCACTGGCAGAGGTTCCTCCTATCGGTGCCAGTGTGATCCTCTGTCCAGGCGCTCCTGTCGCGTTCTTCTGGAAGGGAGACATGTACGTCTTGGTTGGGTTGAAGGTGTTGCTCATGAAGACGTCTGTAAATAACACACTCAAAATGTAATCCATCACAGATTACTGATTACCTGCTTAAAACTGTAATCAGTAACGTAAACCACTCAGTAATGTAATATGATTACTTCAGATATTTTTGGATTACTTTAATAAACAGAACATGAAGTAAAACAATGTATTACACTTTACAGACTGAGAATTTCAACAGCTTTATGATCTATATCCTTTATCAACCATAATGTCAATGTTTTTATCTATCAATAATCCCACAATCAAAGTGTTTTTCCCTTCAAACTCGAGCCTCAGGAATCCAATAATTAAACTCAAAAGTGTCCATAATCAGTCTATAGTTACTCAGATTTTTTCCACTATAGTTACCCCTGCATACGATACACATGTTGGTAAAATAGATATCAGCCAGGTGGAAACATCTGTCACAAGACAAATCAAGTCACAAATACCTCTAATCCTATAAACTACATCTCTTGCCTTTGCACGTAAATTTTCAAGATACCTTTGGATAGTTCAAGATCCTCGAGGGTCTTTTCTTTTAGAGGCTGCTTATCTGTTAGTTTGGGAAGACTAATGTCTACACCAACATCACAAGACAGGAAAGGAGAAGAAGAATGAGTGGAGGAGGAATATAGCTAGCACACACAGTGAGAAGATAGGAGCTGCGAAGTGTGTACTTTGCAGCAGTTAGGGTTAGGTAAGTTTCACTGGAAAGAAGGCGGGGTTGATAGCAGTGCGGATGAATCTGTTTCCAAGTCCAAAATGAATCTTTCAGATAAAGAAAGTGATCTGGAGCCTGATCTCCAGCCTCAGTCTTGGATGGACATTTGATCTTTCCCTGGCTGCTTAATACTCCCCTGATCTCATGAATAAGGGATACAGGGGAAGCAATATGTGCTTTTTGTGTGATGGGCAACTTATCATGAATAATACAGGTTTCCTCATTTCACTACAATGTGACGCTTGAGCTCATTTCAGATACGCTGTTCCGGTCAACTACCATGAAAAGGGCAGGAGAAGAACAATGAGAAACAGGAGGCATGTTACCTTGACCTCGCCTTATCTGTGTAATGTTGTAATTAGCTGCTGTAGTTATAAAACTGTATTAGCTTTCCCTGCAGTTTGTAATCTAGTAGTAATTGAGTAATCTAGTCGTTAGAGGTCATTACACTGTGACAGAGGTTGGGTGATAATGCAAGTTAAGGCAAAATGGACCCTAACCCTAACCCAACTTTGTAAAACGACTCACTTGAATGCCTGTAACATCTCATATAACTAGATTTTACTATAAGACCTGGATGAAATAGTCTTTCCAAATTATTACAAGCATTTGTTTTAAATTGCTTGGAGAACCAGATGGGTGGGGTTTACATCATCAGGACAATACAACCAGAAAGTTCAGACCAGGATCCAAAACTAACACCCACCAAGCACCAAATGCCAGTAAAATGAAAACATTTTGGCAGACAAATCAATAAGAGTCACTTGCCACATGCTTCAAAATGCTGTCTTGTGATTTTGAATAATGTTGCGTAATGAATTACAAGCTTGATCCATTGTGTAGGTGAATGACCTTGTTTTAAATTAACACACAGTACCTGATTCTGCACATGAAATAGCATTGAAGACAGGCGGGGTGACAAAAATGTATATTGATAACTGATAGCTATTGATAATTGTTAGTAGAAGAATAGTATTTTTTAGTTTACCAGCCCAGTTCATTTTTCACACTGGTTCAGACACTACTACCTTCCTGTGACTGCCAACTTATCTGACACTGTAAATTGTTCTTATGCAGTGAACCCCACCTACTTGGTACTCAGAGCAGGTATGGGAATTATACACAACTCTTACATGAATATGATTTATCCTTAGAGTACTTCTTACCTTTATGAAGTGGATACTCGGACCCCTGTCCTCTGGTTGAGCAGGAGCTGCCCCACAGGTTTCTGCCTGCCTGGCTTCCTATAGATGAGTTGCTTTTTGGATTTACTCCTGAAAAAAGACATACAGCTCAGAATAATAACACTGTGCCTGAGCCCACACAACACTTTAACAGTACACCAGATCTGATGGAACCATGTCACATGCTATTGAGACTTAGTACCTATGTGGGCAGTGGGTATGTCATTGGAGTTATCAAGTTGTTTGTATGATAAAACAGCCATGGACTGGGTTTCAATGTGCTCCAGCACATTAGCCCCCTTTCCACTGAGGGCCAAACCTGGTGCTTGAACTTAGTTCCAGACCCCTTTCCACTGGGTTGGCCTAGGCCAAAACAGGGCTAGTCCAGGAACTCAAGCCCAACTACTTGGGCCTTCCAAATCCTCAGGGCCAAAGCTGTTAGCCCTGATGCTTATATATCATCACATTCTATATTTTTTCAAATAGGGGGTGTACACATAGAAAAATAAGACTGTTACGAGTTGGAAACAACTTTTTAGCCTGATACCGTATATTAAAACCAAAATTGGCCTTATTTAGCTGTCTAAAAAATACCCCAATTACTATCACTCACTTTCCAAGTTTGACACACACAGCAGTAAAGGACTAATGTTAAAGGGGGAAAAAATCCTTTGCTTACACAGGCAAGGCAGTTTTTGTTTACTTTAACGCCTTCAGTAGGCGTTTAAATCACTGCCCAGCAATGACACTTTGTTTTTTTATGTTGATGTTAGCCTCATCCTGCAACCTTGTTCTTTTTTAAAACTTCCCACAAAGTAATTAAAACTAATGTTAACAATTATACGGTACATTTGACAGCAATGTTTGATGACAAGCAGTTGTGTAAGTTAGTTGTTTTAGTTGGCAGGGACCAGGTTGCTCAGTGGAAACACTTTAACAAGTTTAGCCCAGTGCTTAAGTTCAGGCTAGATTTCCTGGGCCAAAGTTCTTGGGGTTTTGGCCTTCAGTTGAAAGGGGGCTATTGAGAACAATATTTAGCAAGAACCAAAAGTATATTATCTGTCATTTTATGTGTCTTTTCCACCATATTGTGTTCGGTTTTCATTTAATTCTTCAGTCAAATTCAGTTGTGTCATCTTAATTTAAAAAAAAAAAACGTATTTGTTTTTCTTTCATTTGGATTGAGGAGAGATGTTTTAATAGTCCCTTGTTTTTTTTTATCTTGTACAAATTTGTAATTTGTTTCTCTTCTCCCTGTATTTTTTATCACTTTGCTTCACTGTACAACTAAAGTAAAGTCACATATCGTTAAGTAAACTTAACACTGCTTGAGGAAGAACAGGAGCTCAAATGCTGATGCTGACAGTGGTCTTTTTATTATGTTTTTTTGTCAGGTGTAAAAAAGGTTTCACCCTAAAGTTATTAAGTGGTTCGGTAGTGTTCAAGGAGGGTCTGCAGGTGGATCACACAGTCTTACCAGGCAGGTACCTGGACTGGCGGAGGTAGTGCTGCTTGGCGGACAAGGTGGTGGAGTCGGCTCTGTTCAGCCCGCTGTTGCTTGGCGGCTTGGTTACTGTACTGTGTTTACTGTAGGACTTTGACTCTGCAAAGCTAAACAGTAAAAAGGGATTATTATATTTTAGCAAAACTGTGACAAAAACATGCCTTCTTTAAATGAAGGGAAGCGCTCTCACCGACAGCTAGACGCGTCGTGTGTCCTCTCCTTCAGAGAGCTGATGGTGGGTTTTTTGGAGATGGAAACTCCGGCGTCGGCGTCGTCGAAGTCGTCCCAGCTGTCGGCAGCTTTGATGGACGTCTGGCCCATCGCCTGCGTCCGCTCCTCACTCCGGTTATGCTGTTCTCTGATCCTGAAGGAGCTGCTCTCTGTCATAGGAGTGGAGAGATCACTTTTTCATCCTTGCAAGTGAATTAATATTTAAGAGTTAATATTTAGCTGCTCTCATCCTTCTTAAATAATGGGCCTTTTGATAAATATTTTGTATCAAAAATTTGTATCACACAATCGAATCCACAGGAAAGTTTGGATTCATGAAAAACTAATGTCAAATGCTGAAATTAATTTCTATCATTATCCTGTGCATGAATGTAATACATATTATTTTAAACAGTTTTTTATCGTATTCTTTGAAATTAACACGCAATGGAATCAAGGTAGGAAAACTACAGTACTGTAAATGAGGCCCGATAAGGTCACATTACCCTTTTGAGGCTCAGAAACCCAAACTGAAAGACAAGAGATGACTACAGCCTGCCAGCTCACCGGCTGCCTGTTCTTAACCAGGCTGAGCGGTTCAGGCTGCTCCAGCGTCAGCGTGTCCGGACCCACAGCGCTTTGCTCCATGTTCTCCTGGGGAACGGGGATCTGCTGGAGGGGCTGGTGCTGAGATCTGGGGCCGCCGGTCTGGGGCTCGGCTTGGTTCTTACCGGGCTCGGAGGACTCTAGGTCTGCCTTACAGAGGGACAGGGGCTTCGGTTCTGCAGCCGACTCTGCCGCCTTAGCCTGGGCCTTATGCTGCTCCAGGTACTTCGGAGGAGGACCGAGCGCCTGGCCGACGTGGAAGTACGGATGCCGCAGAGCCTGGAAAATACAAACGATACAAACCAAAGAAAGACATATCATCAACTACATAGTTCACAAGTTACAGACTTTGATTTCTTCATGGGGAACTTGCAGCAAGGGATAAAACACAGCACATACTGACAACAGACAAAACTTACAGAAAACATAAAAGACACATTAAATAAACACATTTAGACACATTAAATGAATAGGAAATGAATAGTGTAATGTGCAGAAAACAACCAAAGGTTTATGGGACACAGAGTATCACGTATGATATCTTGTATATTAATCATGAAAAAGGAGACCGCTGCACACTGCTCTCAGTGCTAAATGCTGAAACACTGCAAAATAGTTGAATAAATATGTAGGAGCTCTGGCAGCAGTGTGTGGTGTTCTCCTTTTCATAATTCCTTGTAAGCTACTACACTCCAGCACCTGCTAACAAAAAAAAAATTCATTAGGATGTGCGTCTATCTCATATCTTGTATCGGTCGATGGGTGTGCAATGGCTCAGTACAGCTCAACGTGCAAAGCATGGTATTAACAGTGCCAGGCTAAGGTGATTGATTCCCACTTGGGCCACCCATGCTAAAAATAGATGCACTCATGGTACTCAAAGGCGCTTTCGATAAAAGCATCCACCAAATGGCTCACGTTACTTTGCAAACACTGTCGCCTCACCGTTAGCCTGCTGTCTCTTCTCTCATCTTTGTCGTCACAGTTTCTTGTTCCCTCTTGTTGTTTACACTTTCGTATTTACACCCAACCAATGTAGGTTTAAACCTAACAGGTTCAAGGGTACCTGAACAGCCGTTGGCCTTTTGTCGGGGTCCCACTGCAGCATGTCTTTCATCAGAGTAATCGCTTCATTGCTAGCGTGGGGGATCAGGGATCTCAGGCTGGTGGGGACGCACTTGGGGAAGCGGAAGTTCATTGAGGCGGCCAAGTTGTAGCCCTCAGGCCAATCTGACTGATGTGTGAGAAAACAACCAGTGAATCATCTGTGTGTATGTGTGTGCATGCTTGTGTGTGTATACAAAATTGACTTCAATTACTTCAAACTCTTCAGTTTTTCTACTGCGTCAAATACACAATGAAAGTTCATGCATCACTTTTCTCCAACAACAGAAATTATGTTTTTTTGTTACCATTACTGTATGTAAATGATGAATTGACTTTGGTTGCGTCCACCATGACAGCAGAACCACGAGATGTTCCACCTGTTCTGATCACTAACCTTCTTCAGTGTTCCCAGCACCTGACAGATCTTGAAGATCTCGTCCACCTCACTATTTCCAGGGAACAGCGGTCTGAGTGTGTAGAGCTCGGCCATGATGCAGCCCACCGCCCAGATGTCGATGGGCGAGCTGTAGGAGTTGGACTTGAGCAGAACCTCAGGGGCGCGGTACCTGGCCGACACAGGACAGGTACAGGAAGCTGCAAATTTCCAGCCACTTTGATAACTTTGAGAAATGGTGGCCATATTCTTTTCGAAAAAACTAACTGATTGGTAAAATAGTGACAGTTGCAGGTATTAACTAGCCTGTAGACAAAAAAAAGTTTGGTTATTGCTCTGCTACTGGCCAATCAACAGTACTGTATTTGGGCTGATGAACCCAGTTTATTAAGCCAATTTTGCATTTGCAAGTTTGTCTAACCCCAATTCGCTATATTCTTGTTTATATTCTATTTTTATGTTTATATTCTATTTCTCCTGCTGTATTCTATAACTATTTGTTGCTCCAATGCCTCAATTTCCCCACTGGCATCATTAAAGTTTCATCTTGTCTTATCTTACGTATAATAAATGTCTCTCATGAGCATTACCAAACTATTGAGGAAATAATTAGCTTACAATAGACCTAATAGGTTGATTATAAATAGAGAAATTTTGATATTTTTTGATTGATTTAATGAATTAAATTTGAGTTTTTGAGACACACCACACAGGTGGTCCATCCCAGATCAGACTATAAGACATATTATACT
The DNA here is from genome assembly GCF_046629955.1 of Centroberyx affinis. NCBI lineage: Eukaryota > Metazoa > Chordata > Actinopteri > Beryciformes > Berycidae > Centroberyx > Centroberyx affinis. Next base: position 19,914 of record NW_027280112.1, read on the forward strand.
GTCAACAGAAAGGCCAGCTTTGAATAAGAGTGTCAAATGAGTGTAAATATAGTGTAGATAGCAGGATACTGGCCTACTGAGCCTTTGTAATCCCAATGTTTCTCCACCGTCTAATCGGTGTGCCTTCCTCTCCGTCTCCTGAAGGGATTTACCTTCTCCATGTCGGGATCAATTTGATCTAAGGGTTTACGCCTCTGCTCAAAGCACACGCTGTCTGACATTACTGTAAGTCAAAAGTTCACTTCAGGCCAGACTACACCGGTAAAACCGTAAACAACTCCCATCACGAGGAGAGAGGCAGACATCAGTGTGACAGATACAACCGCATCCTGTAAAACAGTCTTACCATCTTGTGGACACATAGTCAGTGTAAGGCGGCTGGGAGCGGATTTCTCTGGCTAGTCCAAAATCAGCGATCTTAACCAGCTCTGGTCCCATGCAGAGCAAGTTCTCTGGTTTCATATCACGATGGAAATAACCTGGGAAAAAATGAACAGGTCAAATAAACCCGTACTGTTGCTGACATCTGTCTATATTTGCATTCTCCTCAGAAATAAAATCGTTGTTGCCTGTTAATACTATCACTACTACTACTACTACAACTATTTCTCTCCATTGGTGTATATCACTTTTTTAAGTTTAATCTCAAACACAGATTTAAAACATCTCATTAATAAAAAAAAAAACATGCTTTAACCTGCCAAAGCACACTCAAGCCAAGCCTTAAGGTGATAGGAAGGAAACGAGAAAGAGGGGAAGAGTCTCTTACCGTGCTTATGCACAAATGCTAAGCCAGACAATACTTGGAACAGAATGTTCCTTATTTCGTTTTCAGAAAACATCTTTTCTTCCCTGGCAGAGGCAAGGTGGTAAAAGACAAAAGAAGGAAAGAGAAAAAGAAAGAAAGAGAGGATAAAGGAAAACAGTATAGAAAAAAAAACCACACCTTGTTGAAGTGGGAGTGACACCAACGCCTGGAGGGCTAAAAACACTGTTGATTTCTCCATGAGAAGCAATTTTGGACGGTTAGGCTTTGGTAGCACTCACACCTCCTCTTCTCAGTGAGGCGCAAGAGAAAGTGAGTCATTTTTGTTACAGCGAGGAAAATCCTGCAATGTCTTACGTCTTATCAACCGTCCAGCGCTCATGTACCCTTCCAGTTTAGTCGTGTTTGTTGTTTTCTGTTCACACAATTATTAACTGTTTATACCTAGATAATGCTGACAGCCTGATAATGCAGTATTTCATTAAGGGGCAAAGACAGACTCAGTTTCTCTTCTATCTGCACTGAAAGGCCTTGCATAAGTCACCTACCATGCTTATGAATAAAGGACAGTCCCTGTAATATCTGAAATGTCATGTTTCTGACGAGTGACTCAGGGAACAACTTGCTTCTGTGAAACGAAGACCGACACATGGTGACTCAAGCTGACCCAAATAATTCTCACGTTAATAAATGAGAACAGTAATGAAGAAAACTGCAAAATTAAATCCGGAAAATGTCTTATCTGAACGTCTAACTGGTAAAATGCTGAAATAAAACATTAACTCATGCTTAACCAACTGTGAATTCATGGTCATTTAACATTAGTGCCTGATGTGTTCTTACCTTTCCTTCATGAGCTGATAGAGGTTTTCTTTCATATACTCAAAGACAAAGTAGAGGTAGTCATTTTCTCTGATGACTTCCTTCAGTTTCACCACATTGGCATGGCTCAGCTTCTTCAGCGACTGATAACAAGACGATCAAAGTATGTAGGGGAGACAAACAGTAGAGTTACTAAGCATCAGCAAGTGTAACATGTGCTATCACTGCTATTACCTGGACATGGGTCTGAAATTAACTTTCTGGATCACTTGCCAAGGGCTGGTAAACTAAAAACAATTAACTGCCAAGAATAGTCTTACCATCCAAAATAATAAATATATATCTTGCATGTAAATATGTCACCGACCGTACCCATTTTTAATTCTATTTCATGTATAGAATCTGTGTGTTAATTTAAAACTTGCTCATTCACTTAGTAGGGCTGAACGATTTTGAAAAAATATCTAATTGCAATTATTTTGACTGATATTGCAATTGCGATATGATTTGCGATATTAGAGGGAATGATCATTTTTACATCATTATTCTCATTTTCATTGAAAAACATATTCAAATGATTATGGTGTGATGGATGTTTTCTTAAGTCTGTAGAATATGATGTGTAGGCCAGGACATCTCTGCAGCACGACAATATTTAATTTAAAATGGTATTTTGACAAACATTTCGCCTTTTATAAATATTGTGCCTCCTGCGATTTGAAAATTGCAGTAGGCCATATTGCGATTTCGCTAAGATTTCGATTAATTGTTCAGCCCTATCACTTATACAACGGATCAAGTTTGTGATCCATCATGAAATGCAACAGAATTCAAAATGACAAGAGAACATTTTGAACGATATCTGCCTTGTTTATTCTCAGGTTGCCACCAGTGACTGTGTCATCTGTGGGACAATAAATGGCTGAATGGCAAACAAAAGCCAGGCTTGGGCAACTTTGTGACACACAAAACACAACACAGAATTTAAACTACTACAACAGGATGGATTGGGCCCAACCAATAATACTATATCAGCTGTGTGAGAACAAGGTCCTGGCAGGGACTTGAACCAGGAACCTTTGCTTTCTCAACCCATGACCTGCTGGCATTCACTGCTTACAGCACCGAAAAGCCAAAATACAGAGGGAGAAGTCAATCGGGGAGACAACTGTCTACAGCTGGAGCTTGTCAACCATCACACCTAATGTCAATTCCTGGCTCCTTTAAGAGAGGCAGCCTCAACCACAGAGGCAGATCAGTGTGGCTTCAGCTTGTCCCCAGAGCCCATAGTTTTCTCTCTTCTGACAGATGGAGTGGACTGACTGGATGCCTCTCTACCCCGGACACACTCCCTCTGCCCTCCACCTGAAACGCCTTCGAACTCCATCCCACTGGACCCTGGAGCACCGGCGCCCTCCACTATCCATCACTTCTGCCCCTCACTCGCTCCAAGTTTGTCTGACAAACTCCCCTCTGGCGCTTGTTTGCCCTGTGTTGTCTGGCTGTGACATTTTGGCACAATGGCTAATGATTATTTTTAAGATTTTCTGCATTTACTCTACACTAGACCCGAGAAGAAAGAAAACAAAATCCTTGAATATCAGTATGCTTCAGAATTGCAAGAATGTGGTCCAGAGAGACTATCTCATTATCAATTATACCACAAAATTAAATCATTATTGGCAAATATATTGTATCAGTTTCTTCCCCAATTATCAATAGCTTTACTGTACCCAAAACTCTTGGATGAGTCGGGCCTTAACCCAGACAAATGCTGCAATGATAAGAGCTGAATTTTCCTGGCTGAGAGATTTGTGGTCTAAAATATATGATGCCAGTGAGTAAGGTGCCAAATATGAGCTGAAGTTATTGGCATATATAGTGTGACTCAAGCTGTGGTCGTCATCTGTTGGAATTACTTGCCGGTTTAATGTTCGCTGTAATGATTCTTACCTTCACCTCTCTCAGATTCATGCACTCATCCCAAGAATAAAACTTCCTCTTCATCCTACAGAAAAAAAACAGATTTGTATGCCATTAACCTTTTACGATCAACATTTTAATACAGTAATATATTGTCTGTACTGAGTAATCTGATAATTATTTGAGCCTGTTAATGTGTGCCAATAATAAAGCTGCGCTAGGCAACTTCGCACACACAATTTTTGAAAGTTTGAAGGACTTCATCACCCAGAAATCATGTAACGCAACATCAGTAAACTACGCACTCCTTTCACCTAAATTTCTTCTTCTCAGTGGCTGATGGGGGTAGAGACAGTGAAAAATATATTTTGGCAGCAGGTTCAGCCATCGTTGCTGCGTCCGGTTTTCATTGCCCGCTGGAGAAAGTTTTGTATTTCGCTCTTATGTTGCGATTCGTCGCTTCCTGTGTGTGGAAAAGTGTACACACCCGACAGAAGAATTTAATTTGGGCAAATCTTCAGGGTCTCAGTTCGAGGGGGCTGGGACGCTCTTCTCTACTGTAGCCCCAATTTGTGATTTAGCTGATAACATGGGAGTATGTTCACATAAAAACCTTGCCTAGTGCAGCTTCAACGTATGTCTAGCCCTGCTTTACTGATTGCTATGACAACTTTTGTGTCAAACAGGGATCTAGTTAGTCATCTTTCTCTCTTTCTTGTTATTCTTATGTATCTACACTACTTTGAAGAGAACCTACTTTGAAGAGGACCTACACGTGTTGGGAACCATTGTAGAAAAGCTATAATACTCTTGAGGACATTCTTTACTATGGGCTGCGCCAAAAAACTGTTGCAAGTTATTGGCATATATAGTGTGACTCAAGCTGTGGTCGTCTGGAATTAGTCCTACCCATTATCACAGTAAAGAATCCCATCTATCTATATTTTACACCAATTGTGTAACCTGTTCTCCTGTCATTCCTTTTCAGTATTGGAGACTTTCATAATGCCTTTCCCACACTCCAGGGGCAACACTACGCGGTGTACTTTCACTCCTTTCACTGTCGTCACTAGTATCACCTTGCACTATAACCTTACATTTACAAACAGTGCCTGGCGGAGCCTTTGTGCGACATTCATTATTAACTCTAGCCTAAGACAGACCGACTTTTAGGCAGCTGATCCTTAAAATAAAGTCTTTGTGAATGAAGAAGATATGACTGGACACAAATAATGGGAAAAGTAGAAAATGTTCAGCAAGAAAGTTAACAGACAGAAAGATGGCTGACAGGCAACTGGCATGTTTGACTTGACATAGCAAGACATTTTCTGTAGGAACAGTAGCCCACGCTACGACAAGTCACCTGCATCTGTAGTCTTCCACGTGAGATCCCAAATCTGATCATCTCAAGAGCTTGTTTTCACTGATAAATTGCTAATTCACAACTGATGCAAATAAAGGCCAAACACTCGTCTTAAAGTAGCACAATTTTACACTCAACATCTACTCTCACTCTGCATGTCTATGCAAGGAGGTAATGGATGTTTGGGTCTAGCATCTCAAAGCACCTTGCACAGTCCCTCAGGGTTTAATCAGCTTAAGGCTTCAAGACAAAACAAGACTAGTACACAGCAGCCACAATACAGTACGACCCTGGCATGTCTTCATCTACCAGACTCTGGAAACTCAGCCCACACTCACCTCTTGATGGCCACCAGCTCCCCAGACTCGTTGCTCTTGCCCATGAGCACGCTGCCATAGGTGCCGTCACCCAGCTGTTTCAGCGTGGTGTAGCGGTTCATCTTCCACAGAGGCACCAAGCCCTGCCTCTCCTTCAGCGAGGAGCCTTGACAGTCCCACACAGTCCAACAGTCAGTCATCATGAGCACAGAAGCAACATTACCTCCCTCTACAGATCAACGACCGAACGGCCCTTCACACTGCTCAATCCTGCTGCTGCTACCTCACGACCATCTCCTCTAGAAACACAGAAACGCTGAAATGAAACTTGAGCTGCCACCTTTACCTGTCTCTCTGCAGATGGTGCCTTGGTGATGAAGGGTGGATATCTACCTGGCGAGGGAGAGTGGAAAACTACTGCTGCTTCGATCCTGCCTGTTTCCCTTGCTGAAGAATATCCCAGTGTGTCTCACCTATCCTAGTCTAATCCTTCAGGCAGACAAAGGAGGGGCGATCCCCTGTGAGGGGAAGTGGATTAAGTTGACATCCGCTTGGGAAACGGGCTCACAGGGGAAGCCAGGAGAGGAGGCTTTACCTTATTAAGTTCACTGAGTTTGAAAATGTAACCACGTTGGGACGTACTGCAGACTAGAATTAGATTCATGACAAGTGTTAACTGGGATGTTTCCAAGAAGGAGGAACAAGGATAGGGCAGTGTCATCGTCAGTAGCTGAACTAGAGCTTTGAGAAGTGTCACAGTCCAACACTGTCCTCTCCTCAGGTTGGAAACTTCTCAGTTCCCACGTGTCATGAACGCACCATAAAACACAGACTAGGGTTCAACTGATAAGGGTTTTTGAAGGTTGATACCGATTAATTTTGTTCTTGTCAGGATGGAAAAGCCTCTAAAACAGCCTTTAACCTATGGGACACTAAAACTCTCCACCCCACCTATTCAGTGGTAGAGGAAATTGGAATACACAAGGCCTTAAATTGGAGATTAATGCAATTTAGATTAATAATAAAAAAATGTGGAAAGAAAATAAAATCTTATTACAGGCTGTAGCGACTCCATCGTATTGGTAGTGGATGACACTGACTGGCCGATATCTGATATTGACCCAAAATATCTGCAAACCGAAGTATCAATCCAACCCTAATTCCAACACTCTTTCTTTGAGCATGAAACAGACAGACCAGAGCTTTACTTCCCCCTGTCTGACACTAACCTTATAGTGTACCAAGGGTCTTGAGAGGCATGAGTGGGCATACTGTTGCCTGTTTCTGAAAATACTGCAAAAAGCCTATATATCATTTGGGAGATGCTTTTGTTCCAAAGCACCTCACGTTATGAACACACACATTTTTCCGATGGTTGGTTCCAGTGGAAACTCACCATGACAGTGCTTAGTGCCATGCAGGTTAGACAGACACAATGCTCACCTGTTATGTTGTCAACCCTGATTTCATTCTGTCATTAAGGGGCATACTGTACATGAAGCTGCCATTGCATTTCTTTAATCCCCAATTAACCTACACTTTGCATCATACAAGATTAGAAAGTAGACCATGGCCAGAGTCTGACAAAATAGCACCTGTCTGCTCTACTTTTAAATTACATAAGACTAGGCCAGTAGAGTCATGTTGGTGTTAGTTGCAAACTCTTTGGTAAGGGTTAGGCATATGGTTTCTAAAATATTACCTGATATAAAATGCACTAAACAAAATGCAACATAAGAACCTAGCAACTTAGTGAAGGACTTGACCCTTGTCGTTTTTCCCCTGTTCTTTCTGTAATTAAGGATGTTGATGTTGGGTTGACAAGACAGATGAAGCATCAAAGTCCAAGATGTTGATGCTAAACCCAGCTGTGTTAGACTCACTTTCACCTTGCCTAAACACTTCATGATGTCTACCAACTTGACTACAACTTAGTTTGACACCAGGGAGGCTGGATACAAGCAAGCCTGGTACCACAAGGTTAGCTACAACAGCTAGCTAACCTTACCTGCCAGTCCTGCAGTACGGAGGAAATTGCGCGGCCAACAGTAAAATTGTATCACTATTAACATCACTAACGCAATTGTCATTTCTTAGAAGAGCAAACTACAACACTTAGAAATGTATACCTACCATTAAAGACATTTTCGTGCTCAAATGTGAGATTATGTCGATACGGTGGGGCTTGTTATGATGTGAGATGTGAAGCAGTCCTCCGAATGCAAGGGTGGCTTCCTGTCTCCTAGGCAACGCAGGAGACAGGAAGAAAGAAAAAAAAAATCCTAAAAATAATAATGTACATGACAGGGTAGTATTATATACTATACTATACTATACTATAATATAATATAATGTAACATAATATAGGCTACTATAAAAAAAAACTTAGTCCCAACAAGACGCTATTTATCCATTTTGGAAAAATAATATTATCTGAAATTCATCCATGTGTAAAAGTGTGATCGAGGACTTCAGTAGCCTACTGTCAATACTATTGTACCATAATGTGTTTTAATGCAGTGCTATAAGTAGGTAGCCTATCACTTTTGTTTCAAACAGTGGAACCAAAACACTTCCAACCAAACTCTTCAGTTGTATTAATGTGTGCATGCATTTTGCTGCACTAATTTAAAATATATATAGGCTAGATATTAGTCATCTTCATGACATCTACCTGGGATATTCATAAACATATTTAGGTTAATTGTCTAACATAAACTCAAGCTGTAATTTGACCTTTTTTTTATGTTTATTTTACCCAGTTGTATTTCAGATATAGAATAAGCTGCTGTATGTGTCTTTTCGCAGGCCTGCAGTGCGGACGTAAAAGTGTAAAGTTGCAATATGTAGCCATAATATGCTTCATAATATTCAGAGTAAGCCTGATAGTAACACTTTGGCTTGGTTATATCCTAGCACTAACGCTTTCAAATCCCTGCACATTCGTTTTATAATTGCGCCATCTCGTGGTTTGTTTCCAACCCTACATCTGATTTTAGCATTTGGCCCCTGTTTGTTATAGTCCAGGTAATCCCAAACTTTTTAGACCCCTGATTAGTTATACATAAGATAAAGGACTCCCATTTGTGAAGATTTTAGTCCAGGAACCCCCACCTCAAAAAAAAACCAACAACACATGTTGTTGTTTGTTGTGAACTTTGTGCGTTGTAGGTGGGAAGACAACAGTGGGGAAACTAAAGATAATCCAAATTGTCAGTCATGTAGTCTACACTCTCTAACTGTAGGCTACTGACTGCTTTTGAATGAAATAACAGGAAAATTAAGGCATTCCTTGTTTTCCTGCGGAGTCCCTGGAAAACCCTCCAAAGGACCCCTGGAGGTCCCTGGACCCCACTTTGACAAACCACGGATATAGTCCACATATTGAAACAATTTGATAAATAAAATAGTCAGAGAATGTAAAGCTGTCCATACACTTTGGGTATTTGGAAAAGGTCCACATATGGAAGCTTTAATCAAGAGGCTGGTACAATTTATGATGGACACATGGACATAAATGTTTGTGAATATAATCTGATTAGTGGTTATATTTAGGTGTAAATTAGGAGATTATGTTATGAGGCTGGTGACAGCAGAACACTGGAATGCAGGCCATATATGCACATAATAATAGTTAAATGATTATAGTGATCTGTGTATTAAAATAGCCTAAATGAAAAACCATGTTAGAAATTTAAATGTTGTCCAGTTTTATTTCTGTAACATTTTTCCAGTAGGCTTGTAATTTTATTGGATGGAAATACGGGATCTTAATTGGTCTAAATAAGGGAAAGAGCGTACATGCTTACATTTCTCAGATTACATGGAGGGCAGGTTCAGTAGACTACAGTACAGGAGGTTTCTCAGACATGCAGGCATGAAATGTGTGGAATGAAAATCATGACCAGCATTCTCGAAATGGCCATACTGTAGTAACGTGACGTGCCGTGCATTGCACCTAACAACTGTGCACTTAAATTGTTGACCATCTGCACAGTGGATAGCTGCGTTTTTCTCCAAGGTTGTGCTTTTGGTTACTTACGGTAAGGTGGACCCGCAGTGTCCACTAAAGGATCAGGTGATCCACTAACTACGAAGCGTAGGCTGACTGGTGAAAATGCAAAATGACATATAGCAAATGTCGGAGCATAATTCATTCACATTTTCGGATCAAATTCGGATTTAAATCGCACCGCTGGAGCTCCAATGTAACGATGGCGCGTTAGGGCTGGTGGCGCAACCGCGACTTTTGATATTTTAATTTATGAGAAATCACATTCACAGACAAATATTGGTTTCAACATGGGGCTGTGCTACAGTTTGCGTCCCCGGCTCTTCGGGGACCTGAGCGGCTCTATTTCCAACGCTACCTCGGACTCAGACCAGCCTCCGGACGCAGCCGTGCCGACCCGCGCCGGGGGAGCTCGCCAGGAAGACACCGGGGGATGCGGGGAGACTTCGTCGCTCCGCGGCGGCGGCGGCGGCGGCGGCGGCCCGGTGCGCCCCGGGGACCCAGCCAGGCTCCCGGCCGGGGAGCTCCGCCGTGGAGACACCGGTACCGACGGTGTGCTCATACAGAACGGGGGCGGCGGAGGAGGAGGTGGAGGAGGCGGCGGAGGAGGCAAGGGGACAGGGAAGGACCGCGGCCGACGCTTACAGCTGCTGCAGAAGACAAGCACCCAAAAGCAGAAAAACTGGGACAAATTGCTGGTGGAGGAGAAGGAGGCCGAGAAGGAGGCGAAGAAAGTCAGTAAGAATATTGACAGGGCGCTGAAGGAGCTCAAACGGGAGTATAAACAGACGCATCGACTGCTGCTGCTCGGTAGGTTGTGCCTCTCTGCTGTTGTTGTTGTATGAGTGCGTTTTATTATTAGAAACCAAAACGTAGCCCGTCCAGAAATTATGTCACTGCTTTGTTGAGGCCTATTGCTATGGGCTATCTGTTGGCTTGGCTGTGAAGACTACCCCCTGCGGCTGTCAATGACACATGATGAAGATGGACGTTTAGCCGCACAACAGTGGGCCTGCTGTCCTGTTGCAGTTACACAGGAGGACACACAGGATTTTTTAAATTGCCAGTAAACACAGAGAATCAAGATGGACACACACACACACACACACACACACACACACACTGAAGTAGAGACCAGCTACTTATTAGGGCATGTTAGCTCTGACAACTAGTATAGTATAGTATAGTATAGTATAGTATAGTATAGTATAGTATAGTACAGTGGCTGACAAGTGCACAGTGTGTAAATTGTGACTTTTATCCCTTGATACTCTGCTGGGAAAATAGGCTTAATGGTGTCCATATAAATCACAGAGCTCATATTCCTCTTATTAGCTCTTGTCACCTGACTTATAGAAATGTATTAATATCCTATAATCAGTCACTGGCCTCCCAGGATTGATAGTAGCCTACATATGGTTTATCTAGAGATAGTTGACACCCCAAAGATGTCCCTGGAACATTTAGTGTGTTGCCAGATGAAGGTGTTTTATTAGGCCAGGCCTCCCTCTCTCTCCCTGTCGCCCCACACCAGGCTAGGACATGTTTTCACACAGTAGCAGGTGGATCCCAAAAATGTAACACCCACTTTCACTATTTTACCAACCACGCTGCTTTTATAGAGTAGAAAAGAGCCTGGATAGACAAACGCAGGCACAGTTTACTCACATTTGGCTGGCGGTTAGCGTTAATTCACCACCAGTTACACACATGATTATCTTCTGCACCCGTGCCATTTGCTGTTAATACTGCAGCCTACGTGTAATACATTCAAACAATTTCCAAAGAGGTCAGTGCTCAGCATCCGGAAGAGAAAGTCTTGATCAGGAACAGGAGTGTCAGTTTCATTGCAACTACCCTAATCAGGGTAGTTGGGCATTACAACCGAGAAGCATAACTCTTCCTCTTCCTGGCAGTCTTACATATATATGTCACACTTAATACCATGTTGCATGCTTTACTCTAAAATGTGTTATTATGTTGTGAATGATTACTTTGTTACTGCGTATAATCAATGGCAATCGGTTTCATTTCCTATGTAAACACCTCACTAATTACACACAGGGAGGGCAAGGTAACAATCCCCAAGGCACTGCTCATCCTAAAGACTCTCCACTGGTCCAACAGAGACGTGTTATACATTCCTCTATGACCCACTGTGGAAATACACCGTTCTTCATAGACCAGTGAATGTTTGACCTGTGTTACTGGGTAATTCAGCGTCTTATCTGTCATTATGGTTTGGTCTGATGTCCATCACCACATCATCATATTTATTTGATCAGTTATCTGTCCAGGTTACACCCAAGAGCCTCAGCGTGAGCCGCAGGCCGCTTTGGGTTTTCTTAAGAGGCCTTCGGGACTTTATACCCTCCAGGTCTCCACTAGGACTCTTGTTGCATGCCAGAGGACTGAGGTGGTTTGTGTTCCTCTGAAAGTGGACACCTTCCAAATAGTGTTACATTTCAAGGCGACGTATGCTAGCTAATCTGGGTCACTTTATCTGTTTGTATTTGCTGCAGGTATTTAGTTGAATAATGATAGCCATAAGGAGCTACTGTATATCCTAAATGGGTTGCCATTTTCTGCATGAGCTGGAGCCTGAATCCATCTGTTTTGGCCATGTTTATAGCCACTAAAGTTGATCAGTTTAATTTCTGGTTAAATGGAATTAACTGTGTGGTATCTTACAAATCACAAGCGTACAACCAATACTTTAGACATAGTTACAATATTAACAAAAAACTGACAAAATTTCCTTGAAGTTTTTCATAAAATGGCTGCGAAGAGATCCAAAAACTCACCGTGATTTACATTAAAGGTCCCATATCATTTAGTTTTCATCATTTTGTTTTCAAATATGCTATGGCTCAGGATAAGAAAAAGGTTCTTCATGATGTTTTGCAAATAGATGTTTAGTTAAAAATATAAGTCCTCACTGGCAGAACAGTCACAATACTTGACGCCTTATTGTCTAATTCATATGATATAAACCTGCTAAGTGGAAGCATTTCCAGAGCCAGTGTCAGTTAAAATGTTACAAACCAGTCTGATTGGAAGAATTTGTTTTTTTTAGTGAGGGGAGCCAATCAAAACCAAGTTCAATTGTGATGCGTTTACTGGAGTTAGTCTGAAACTGCCTGTAAAAAAGGATGGATTTTTGAAAATGCAATAACTTTAATTACTTAATGTCCTCATTACATCTTTGATCATATAAATAGAGCAAAATTTGAATTCCTATAGTTGGGCTCCTTTAAACTTAAAAGCCACTTAACACATGAATGCAGGGATGGGAACTGGGAGGCAAGTTCCTATTATTTCTTGGAAAGGAAGTTACTTTATTGTTAGGCCTCATGGACCCGAGTCTAAGTACAGGACTCTGTGATAACATCTGTTACAGCTTTCCTAGATGTCCTTAACTGGCTGTTTCATATCTCAGCCTTATCACCCGCTTTCATGAGCCAGAACAACAGGCTGCTAGCAGTGTAGTGGACTCAAATGAAATGATCACAGAGGAAAGCAGGCCGTAGCCAATGAATAGCTTGTTGGAAGTCACCGATTGTCATGTTGTGGCAGATTTTCTTGGCACTAGCCAGCATGCATTTCACTTACCAGAAATATGAAACCACTTTTAGGGAGAGCTTATTCATCCACAGAAGCACATAGAAGCTATAGCCTCATCAGCCCTCCCCTTTAAATGCAAGAATGGCTCATCTAAAGTCAGGTGAACTTTGCTTCTGTCTAAATGGGTTTTATCATTGACCGTTGCTGAACTTTGCTACTCACTTCATGGAGTCCTCAGTTAATGTAATGATCAACAGAAGTTACTGATGTATGAATTATTGTCATCTTTTATGATATTGATTGCAGGGTCACAGTATGAATTGTCTTGATACTTGTATCAGCTGAATGAAAGTGAACCACACTAAAAGGACATTGGACTATGTTTGTTCTCCAGGATTTGCTTACTGCATAATTTACATCATGGCTTCATCAAGAGCCTCTGTCCCAAAAGAGAACGCAACAAGGTTCTCTCTAGCTTCAGAGTGTGAGAAATCCAAGTCATTTTAGCCAGAGTTCATTTGGATATGTGCATGTTAATTCATACAGTTCAGTAACAGTCTGTGCTAGTAAATAAGTATAAAAGATCTACACACATAGAAAATAATAACTCTGGAAATGATGTCAGATATTGTTAGTGATTTCCTGAAACAGACCACAGGCTGTAGTCATCTTTTACTCAGCAAGAAAGCCCCTTTGTTTTACTATAGCCAACTTATTTACTAAAGGAAACAATTTCACAGAGCTTCTGTTATATTTCCTGAATGCACTTGTGTTTGTTGGGAGTTGGTGGTTGAGTAGCAACCAAGTGGAGTCCACACCAAATAGCTAGCTCATGGGTTTAAGGTCTACATAGATCATGAGGTGGATGCTTTTATCTAAAGCGCATTACACTGCCATGAGGGCGTCCATTTTCAGTATGGCAGGCCCCAGTGGGAATCGAACCGCTAACCCTGCCAGTATTAAAGCTGTATGCTAGCCATTGAGCAATACAGGTCCAGCATAGGTCTGTTCGTCCCATATCGGCATGTTTTGCACCTCACATGAGAACATACAGAGATCAGTGAAAACATCTTTGTCACTCTGTTTCCTTAAAAGTAAGCTGATTGTACAACAGAACTTCATTTTATATCATCCACTGGGAGCTGCAGTACAGTGACAGTAGCCATAGCATGTGTGCTATGCTCCCTGTAACCACTAGAGAGCGATGTGGGCCAGTCACTTGTTTTGACCTTGCTTTCTAAGGTGGGGAGACAGGAGAAGGGAAGGGGGGGGGGGTAAGATTTCCACCCCACTACAGATGAAGTGAGGGTTACAGTCTTGATTTGCATGCTGCACAACTTTGTTGTACTCATTTCACTACATGAAACAAGCATTTGCATGACATTTGCATAATGTTGACAATAGCAGCACATTCATTATTATATGTGACACAAATAATCATTGATGGTTGCCTTGTGCCATTGAGTGATCTATGAGCATTTGTAATGTAGGCATACAGTACAATTTGTACTGTAGGTTTTTTTTTTCTGACTTGAACCTGATGTCACCGCATCCAGCGCCTTGAGACCTTCATGGGTTGAGTGAGCAAAGCATTTCAACCACTACACGAGCGGTACAGCCAAATCAGGAATACACACGTGTGCAAGCTAATGCAGGTACTTCTTGAACAGTTGTGGTGCCTGTTCAAAGCAAAGAGTTTCATATTCCTGACAGTCACTGTAAAATAGCTTTCAGTTTAAAAGAATTACAGATGGTGTGTATAGTAGGTTAGCCTGGCCTGGCTCTGTGATAAGACAGGCCAGCTTTGCCAGTTGCTCTTCTAATGAATCTAAATAGAGTGATAAGCTAATCATTTTATTTATTTAAGTGTACAAGAGACTTGTTCATTGTACCAGGTTCATTCTCTGTTTTAGGCATGCACACATAGTGAGAGAGATGTAATTTATGGAAGGCATCTGCTACTGTTACCTGCAAATACCACAATTCTGGATGAAATTAATTGCAAGTCTAACCTCAACAAGCCCACGCCCTATTTCAGTCTGCTGTAGAGGAGGCTACAGCGGGCTATGAGACAGTCCTCACAACAGTCAACATTTTTCTGTTCGCTACTTAATGGCAAAACCATAAGTTGCACAGCCAGTGTGTAATTACGGCGGTGCTGATACCGTTTTCAAACACTTTGGAGATACTATTTTATTGTATGCTACAAGCGTACACACAAAATTAAGAGAAATAATTTATCTATGACTCTAGCTTGTATGGTATAGCCTAGTGGTTCTCAAAGTGGGGTCCGGGGCCCTCCACGGCTCCTTGAGAGGGCTCCAGGGTGTGGATTAGTTTAATTTCACTATTATCCTATTCCATTTATTTGAATTTAACACCAGAAGAGAACGCATAATAACTATTCTGATCAGAGGTTTCATTCTCCACTGTTATCTCCCCCACCTACAGTAGAGACGGACAATATTGTGTCAGAAATATTCTCAGATGGGGTGTCCCAGGGATAAATCCTTAATCAAATGGTGTTCTGTGGTCTGAAGTGTATCTATATGGGGGCCCCTGGCAGGTACAACTTTGGGAACTCCTGCTATAGAACATAAAAAAGTCGGGGTCAGAAATCAAGGCCTCATGGGTTTTTTTTTCAGTGATTATTTATTTTTAACATCACTTTTTATTTGGTGTAAAAAAGTAATGGCATATATGCATGACAGGTATGTTGTGTAGCTTCCCTAATGGAAAATCACTATAATATTATTGTAGGGACTTATAGTGTACTCAATAGTGAGCTTATAGTGACATTATTATACTTGATGGTATTTTTTTTTTTTAATCTCATATGATATCACTATAATATTCCTATAGGGACGTATAATGTTTCTGTGGGACTCAATAGTGAGTTTATAGTAACTTTTATCCTTATAATATTCCTATAGGATGGTATATGTAGTTTATAGGTTTCCTGTGGTATTTTATATGATTTGATCCACTTTATTGATCCACTTGCAGGATACCTAGCCTAGTCTTAGTCTAGTCTTGGTTTATTTATATAGCCCTTTTATCACAAGCCTCAAAGTCTCAAAAGGGCTTTACATACCAACATGCCATATACCATGCTACATCATATATACATACTACATATAAAGTATATACACATCAGATACATCCTATACTGTCATATACATCATATACATTATTTATTACATCATATACATCAGTCTGTAGGATAGGTCAGGGGTTTTCAAAGGTTTTATGTCACAGACCTTCATTAAGATTTTGTATAAGGGATTACCACCTGAGGGGTTGTTGCTGATTTAGTATTGCATTGTATAACTGTCAACACTGTACATGGGGAACTAACAGTGGTGGCAGTGAAACCTCATGATTACAATAGTCATTGCTATAGATTGTTAAAGTGGGATAATTTCTCATGAATTTAATTACACTGAAATTAAACTATTCCTAATTTTGCTAGGGGCCTCCTGTAACGCTCTTAAGGACCCCTGGTGGTCCCCAAACCCGAATTTAAAACAACAACAATACAGGGACAGGTAAAGTCCACTGTACAGACTCAGTAAATGGGTTGCCAGTTTGGGTCAGGGCCACCTCGCTGACTGGAAGCCAACAAGAAGAGACCCAACCCCTCTGTAAACTAGTCTGTAGAGGCGCACAGTTTTCCACCCCTCGTCGATTAGTTTGATAGCAGGATAGCGAAGGACTTAATGTAATCGGGAATGGCTTCTCTCCCTTTGCCACACAAGTTATAAAATGCTATATCAGTGCGGATTGTGAGTGTTACAGTTTAACGCAGGTTTGTTTTCCACCTCCACGGTTCACGGTTACTTCCTGGTGCCACAGAGAGAGGCAGTGCTGAGTTAAAGAGACAGAAATACTGATAGAAATTCAGATAGAAAAAAAATACTGAGAGAAGAGAGGGGTTGGAGACGAGATAGGAACAGTTGACTGGATTCCCAGAAATTGAAAACCCTCTCTCTCTCTCCCTATTTATATTTTTCGACATTATTTCTTTTTTTAACGGCTCGTTATTCTTCGTTGGTTTGCAAATCAAGAATTCGTTTGGATGACGGTTGGTTGCGGCTAAAGCGGAATTGTAACGGGGAACATATTCCTCCCTCCGACGGAGAAGCTTCGCACAGATTTTACAGTAGACCTATTCCTTTATTATTTTAACCACAATATCAACCCAGGTATTATTTTACATTTTTACGATTTTACAAGGAAGGGTTAGGGCGACGGAAGATGGGTTGTTTGGGCAACAGCAAGACTGAAGATCAACGCATCGACGAAAAGGCACAACGAGAGGCAAATAAAAAGATAGAAAAACAGTTGCAAAAGGAAAGACAAGCGTATAAAGCCACACACAGGCTGTTATTACTGGGTAAGGTTGATTATATGTAACGGCTTGCAGAAAATGTACCCAAATCCCTTTCGTTTACTGAACACGTAGCCCCATTTGACAGCGCTTGCAATAATATGTCATGGGGGTGGATATTGATGGAAGCGAAGCCCCAGAGCCTACAATTAACTAGCTTCATTTCCAAAAACATTTGTTCATTTCCTTTTTACGCTTGCCAGGATGTCCTCAGTCGTGTTATTTGGTGATATTTTTATGTATTTTTGTTGGTTTATTTTCGAAGGTGCGGGAGAGTCCGGAAAAAGCACCATTGTGAAGCAGATGAGGATTCTACACGTCAACGGCTTCAACGCAGAGTGAGTCTTATTCAATACGCTTCTTAAATACATTTGTGCCTCGAAATATATATTTTATTGCTTATTCGTGTGGTTTCTCTCCTAATGAGTGAGACTGTCGAGGCCAGAAATATTGGCTGTGAATGGATTTTCCTCAGGCACTGCAGCGCCTGTTGGGCCCAGTATCCCATGCAAAGCAGCTAATATCTTCCCATTTTCCTCCTTCTATTTAGATGTGCAGTATGCATATGCGAGACATGAGATTTGAGTATTACACAGATGCCAAATTCATCGTTTGCTATTTCATGTGAAAGGGTGATAGGTTGGGTTCGATAGGCCTATTGATGATTTGTTTTGCTGCAAGGCCTTGCATGGCATTGATCTTACCCATGGTCTATTTTAAACAGGCCTACATGTCACAGTCCTGTATTTGTATGAATATCCTGTGAATGTTGTATGAATTCAAAGTGTGTATCAAGGGAGGCTGGGCCATAGAGGATATAGAGCATGATCCTGCAATTTTTAGAGGAAAATATATGAAAAAAGATGTTTAATCTTGAGTACAGTACAGCACACCATATCCTTTTACCTTGCAATTTACTGAGCCCCATTTTATATTTTCACCGAGCCCTATCCTCCACTGGTATGTATACCTAGCCTCGTCACCAGTATATATAATTGTCTGAGTATAGTGTATAGCCTAGCAGTAACCCCTAGCTTGCTCATAACCACCTTGATGATAAAGCTTTTGTGGTTTGCCTTGGCCTTCACTTTCCTAACTGTTGCCTCACATCTCTATTGTGTCCTCATGCAGAGAAAAGAAACAGAAAATCCAAGATATTCGGAAAAACGTGAAGGATGCCATAGTGGTGAGTTTCATCTGTATCAATCCCCTTTTTAATTGAAATTGTGCTCAGTTTCTCTGTTGTTAGACCGAACACGGCAATCCCATTTTACTGATTATACGGGCTTATGATTTGATTTGTCCTGTATTTATCCTGCTTAATGCTTGTTTCCCCCCCCCCCCAACTTCTGCTTTGTAGACTATAGTGTCTGCGATGAGCACTTTAATACCCCCAGTCCCGCTAGCCAACCCAGAGGACCAATTCAGAATCGAATACATCAAAAGCATAGCGCCTCTCTCCGACTTTGACTATTCACAGGTAAGATGTTCATGAAGTTGAGTTTGTGTGTGTGCGGAAGTGTGAACGTGTGTGTCAGAGTGACAAAGGGAGGCAGAGGTCGGTATATATTTTTTTTGTCTTTGTTCTAGTCACCTATAAGTTTGTTTCCATGCGTGTGAAATGTGTGGGTGTGACAGCGACAGATGTGTGGTGTGTGTGGTTGTTAAAAGTCCCATGTCCAACAATGCAGCTCAGGGGCATCAGATATAATTTAACTATAACAGACAAAAGTCTGTTAGACTTTGTTATTTTACTCTTTTTTGGGGGGGGGGGATCTTTTTTAACAAACTGAAGCTAAAGGCATTGTCTTTTCCTCTGGGGATATGAAAGAAGAATGGAAATGACAACTATATGAGATCAACAGTTAGTCGATTCGAGTGCCTCTTCAAGGTTTGATTCCTCTCTGTAGCTGGAGCAGACATATTTGGATTTGAATGCAAGTTGAAGAACATGGGATTCTTTTCAGTTGTCATCAACCATCTGATAGTGCGAGGTCACGTGTTGGAAATGCAGATAATGTTTTACATAATTTTGAAAGTCTTCCTTGTTTAAGACAAACCGATGCGGCTCAGCGAAACAGGAATGGCAAATTAATACAGATCTGTAGATTGATACTTGGAGGGTTTTATTGAGTTATTCGCCGATATATCAGTGTACTGTACATTTTCAGTTAGCATCTAAAGGAAAAGAATATTAATATGCTATTATCTATGAATTCAGTGTAGAGTTCATCTCCATTTGGTATACTGATCAGCATTTTTGCTGTTACTTATACTGGAATCGGCAGTAGTCCCTATTCCCATCATGTAAAAACTAAGCTACTATGGAATTTTTCAGTTAGAACTATTGGATACAATGGTTCAATATCAAAGGCTTATTTTATCTTGGAGAAAACAGTTTTTGCAAGTTTGCCATTGTTTGCCACATAAATGAAGATTAAGAGGAATGAATTTCATATGTGGTTTTGACCCCTGAGCTGTCTGGCACATGACTATTCCAGCAGCTTTTACACTGGCTAATTTTGAGGCCTTGTGGGCTGGGTGCTCACAGAGTTTTCTGATTATATAGTTTCAAAGTCCTAATACTCTGATTTTTTACAATTGTCCTCGGGTCTAATCCAGACTGTTACATATAGCTATACTTTGTCCTGTAAGCAGTATTGTTGTTGCAGTGTCACCTTACATCTTGGCATGACGTTTCTTAGCCTCCCTCCCAGGAAGTTTATTTAATGACACATCATAAGAATATCCGTTAAAAGGATTTGGGTGTTAATTTTCTGACAGGGCCCACTGTGCGGGTGTTAACAGGGCAGCACCAGTCTGCTGCTGTGATGTTGAGGCCTTGTGTTGTGTTGTGTGAGGACCTGGGCCATGGGGAGAGCCGGCGTTGAGTTCCCAGGCCCAGCCAGGCCAAGGGGAACAACATGGCTCTGTGTGGAGTGTCTGCGCTTGTCATCAGTCTCAGGCTTCACTTGTGTCGTCAGTGTCACCACTACATTGTCACTTAGTGCCACCAGGCATGATATCCAATACAGCAGCGCAGGAACACGGCCAATCGGTAACCTGTGGCTTTCACCTGTTGGCGCCGTTTTGAAACGTGGAAGTGTATTTTACTGTAACTCAAAAACGGTTGGAGAGATGATATCACAGTCAACCAAATTCATTAATTTCAAAATCTCAATTTAAAGGCAAAAATCCAACCCTGGATACTCTTACACTGTTATATATCATCAGTTGGTGATGATCAATGTATTCCAGGAGTTATTTTGTGATGAAGTGTTGTAATTTACTTTTTTGGTGTGCCCACGTTCCCTCAACCTCCCTTGTCTACTTCTACTTAAGTTGAAGTAAAAGTAGACGATGATCATTGATTTCTTGTGTTTCCCAGAATGACTTGCGACAACCCCCAGTGGAGGGGGTTCTGTGTGATGTATAGTACGGACAGGTGGAGAGAGGGATAGCGATAGTGTAGTAAGTTTTTCCTATCATGAAAAAGTGGAGCATTTAGAGAGAACAATGTCGTGGTGTGCCGTAACTGGTTATTCAATTACAAACCAGCCATTGAAAAGGCCAACAACAGATTTGCAAAGATACAAGCTTTGACTGCATTGCATTCTGGTCTATTGAGGCTACTGTTGGTGGAGAAATTGGTATCTCTGCCTCTTCTACGATGGATTTCTACCTGTATGATTGTTGAACCTTGGTGTAAAAATCTTCTGCTATCAAATTCCATTGTAGCTGTGCTGTACTTTATGTGATGTCACGTCCTCTACGTTTGGCCAGTTCAATGAGAGAAATGCACCAAACCCAGAAATGGGAGGCATACCACCAGTAGCTTTTTTTAACAGTGTTAAACTATTTTAGGGTGGATTTTTACTTTAAAGTTGTACCAAGAGAACATTTTCTTCATGTCCTACATCTAAAACAACAGTTTTTGATAGCCCTTAGTCTTCATCATCAAAGCACCCTATGTTTTAAACCCTTTCCCTACTTAACCTGAGCACAGCAGTGAGGTATAACAGTGGACCCATGGAAAATAAAGGACTGATACAAACGGTCGTCTATGCAAAATGGAAACAAATGCCACTGCGGTAGCTATGCTAGCCACCCGACAGTCTCCGTCAACTGAAGTGGAGCAAATTCAAATGAGCCCTGGCTCCTGTTTAGCACTGTGTAGCTTTCTCTCCATCAGACATGTTAGAGCCTACATGGATGCCCTTCCGTATGATGCGAAATCCAACAGGTCACAGTGACTATTGAGTGGCATTCGACATCTATTAAAGTTTTTTTTTCTTATACGCTCCCAACAAAAGGACAAAGATTAGCCCTATGGAGGACTCAGTTAGTGGAGTCTTCTTTCTTTTTGTGTTTGGCTTTTCTTGAAGAAATGAATAACAGTCTGTTGTTGCGATGCTTTGGAAGATGAGACGTATACGTTCTTTACCTCAGTTCAGCCCCACCCATTGTTGAACAGATCTACTTTTTGTTAGGTTTTAAGACAAATTGCTGAAGTACAGAGTTATTGACCGATGCATTGGTTTAGTCTCACATCAGCTAAACCTGAGTCCATCAGCGACTGTCAGTGAGTGTGTTACGTTATTTAATGTTGCTTGATGTCAGTGTGTGGGTCAACCCATAATTCTGACTTTCTTTTAAGGAACATGACCTGCTTCGTACTGCTCTTGTTCTACGCTACAGACATGATGGATAACACTCTTAAAACATCCCCTTGTTGTTCGGTTCAGGTTTTTCTAATTTTTCTGGTGATTTTCTCATGATGAAAAGTTTCAGTCCTAGAAGGTTTGTTTTCCTGTAATTGATTACTTGAGGATCTGTGATGTTTATGGGGCAAAGGGTGGCAGGAAGGGCTCCTCTGTTTTTGGAGAGACGTTATGAAAGATGAAATCTCAAACAGTTGCTCCCTCTCTCCTTTTCTTTTGCTCTCTTTTAGCTAAATTTGTCTGTACTCTATAACTGAAGTAACCCATGAAAGTCGGGTCTCTGTGCTATGTGACTGTTATCTAATACAGATATTCTATTCAAATCTAATAAAAATAGTGATGATGGCTTTCATGAGTTCCTGAGGAGCTTGCTGGCTGGCTGGCTGGTAGTGCATGGAGGGAATTAAGGTTATTGGCCATAGCTGTACATTTTGCTCTAAGGGAAGACTAGAGGTCACTTCAAAACTTTACCCAAAGGAATTCCAGTAAAGGCACCCGCTTGCGATGGAGTATTTTGGCCAGAACCCATCTGCTCCACGACTTTGTTTTGCTTCATCAAATCAGATTTAGGCCATTTTGTTCTCTTTGTCAGGCTGACCTATATGATTCAAGTGAAATATTACATCATGTACCCAACTCGTGTAACATTGAAACTAACCAAGTCGCCAGGCCAATTTGAGAACCGGTCCTGGAGAAGCCACCAGAGAATCACAATCTCGTGGTTGGTGATGGACGAGGAGTGGAAGTGGAGTATGACTGGGAAGAGCACAGGAAAGAGTTAAAAAGCTTGTGTTAAAGCAAATTCCCTCCTGGTCTCTCTCTGTGTTATCAGTTCCTCTGTAGGGCACTGCAGCACACACTGCATTTATTCAAAGGCCCAGTGTCACACGCCTCTGTGGAAAAGAGCCCTGAGGACCATACTCTGCTTTTTTTTTTTTTCCTCTCTGCCCCTTCCACCCCACCACCCCTCGTCCTCTCTCTCCATCAAGTCCTAACATTTGCTCGCATTGTCGGGCCCTTCCTTGTTTCTCGGGTCCTTCCTTGTCTACTGGTGTAGAAAAGTTTAAATTGGGTGAGAGCTACAGAACTAACACCAGAAAAAATTTAATCGGTGCAGTAGAATCTTATTGATATTAGTTGAGGTGGGTGTTAGGGTACGGCTGCAGCAGAACTGAAAGCAAATACAGGCAAGAAAGCAAATATGGCCCCATGTCCTTTGCTAATCATGAGTGAGAGGTTGGGGGTGTGCGGTGTGTCAATGTTGTAGCGAGCAAAGTTATTGTTCGTATCATGCTTTGTTATAGGAAATTGAATCGTGGCTGTAAAAATAAAAAAATATGTGTTAATGCAGTGCTGTGGTACAGAAAGTTAATGTATTCTACATATGATGCTTTGGTATAGGACGTTAATGTGTTGGTGTCATCGGCCACACAGAAACACAGCTAACACTATAGCATCACAGTGTTTTGGTTATCAGTGGATTCCTCCATGTTGAACTTAATCACCGGATCTGCCGAGAGGAGATCTCCTGGAGCATGTGATCATTTATCAGGCTCCTTCTCCCTCTCTGGTTCGGGGCTACTTTCACCCTCTCCCCAGTCAGAGCGCAGAGCAAGTGCGGAGTGCAGAGGGTCATGTGGTAGTTGCAGGCTAGAGGAGGGGCCCATCTGAAAGACATGTGCACAGGCTAGGAGGCGAGGAAGGGATATAAGACCAATCATCTTTGTTTAGGGCATACAGAGAGTCCTGGGAAATATCTCAAAGTCATTGATAAGATGAGCTCCCCTCATAATGCTCCCCATTGTCCAGGAGCAGGAAGTCAGCTGAAGAACTGAGACTATGTATAGTAATTTACAGCACGATGTTTATGGATGCTCCCTCTGCAGCAGGAGCGTACCAACATTTGTATGTTTTAGGAGATATAATTAAGTGTTGGCTTTCCGATTTTGTTTGTAGTGCTATCTGAAGAGGGACATGACTGTAATTGTTTGTAGTTCTGTTACAGTATCCAGCTGTATCACCTATGTGACATTCGCTTAGAGTTTAGAGAAGAGGGCTAACTTGTGGCCAGAAAGTCACCAATTTGAATTCTGGACCTGCTGGGAAAACCTTGGTGGAGAAAGTGAATGAGAAATTCTCTCCCCTCCTTAACAACTACTGGTGAGCTGCCCTTGAGCAAGGCAGTTGGCCCCCAGTTGATCCAGTTGAGCTGCTCAGTGACCAGCAGTAGAAGACGGTCATACTGGGCAGTTCCTATGTGTGAATGTATGTAAAGTTACATAAAGACGTTGGGTGTTGCTGAGGGAGTGTGCATGCCCAGTCAGTTTTCTCTGGATAAAAAAAAAAAAGGTGCCAGAAATTTCCGTAATGTTCCATGGTTTATTTAGCTCAATAATATCCACTTGTCCGGCCGGAAACATGACTTTCATCAGTTGTTAATCACATTTTCAAAGTCCACATTCACAATTTTCCAAACTTTGGACAATTTTATTCTCAGGTTTCATTGTACTAAGTGTATCTGTCTATGTGTGCTTTGTATTTGCTATATATGCAAAGTGTCTGCTAATATCACGCAGATGTAGATACTGGCAATACAAATGGGCATGTTTTTGGCATTTGTGTGTAGGCCTACATGAGTGAGTATGTGCAGTAAATGAAAAGATGGGTAAAATATGAACTCCCTTTGGTGATAACAAGACAAACAACCAACATAATACTCTGGGAAAGACCCTATGTTGTACTTATAGGAACCTTACATTACTTAATTTAATGTGTTGAATGGATTTATGGCATAAGGATTTCTATGAGCTTAAAAAGGTGGCTAAAGTCAATTTCACAAATTAAGTTTAGGTGGGTTTACCCTCAACTACATTCCTGAGTATGTGCAGTGTGTATGTCCCAGTGCAGTGTGATTTAAAGGCCTCTGAGGATTCCCCTCATAATACATTTCCATCACTACAGTGTAGTTTAAGTTTGTTAAGTCTTTATGTTGTCCAATGTGTGTGTTATTGTATGTTGTTTATTTCTTAATGGTATTCTTTCTTTGTGAACAGGAGTTCTTTGAACACGCGAAGAAGCTGTGGGACGATGAAGGAGTAAAGGCATGCTTCGAGAGGTCCAATGAGTACCAGCTCATCGACTGCGCACAATAGTGAGTTCAACCATTAAAGACATTCTGTGGTTTAGTTTTGAGCTTTGAATACTGACAGGTTAACAAAAGATTCTTCATAATTACAGCAAATTATGTAATCAGTTATTTGTGCAACCATATTATGTTGAAAGCAAGGATGGGTGAGATAGTTTATTTTTACAGCTTGTAAACTGTTCTCAGACTGCTGCTCAGTTTGTCCTGTTTGCGTTGTGTTTGAGGTGAGAGCTCTGCAGTGTGTACTGGTGTCATGTAATGTATGAATATGGCAGAGATATGTTTACACTGGGTGTGGCATGGTAAGCGACAGTTGTATTTGTCCTTTGGAAATTATACGTACATATCTTCCCACGTCAATGGTTTGGCATTTCACCATGGCAATATGCAAAGCCTGGTCTGCCCTCATTGAAATGCCCAACTGCTGAATTTGATGGGCCTGTATTTATGTAATAGTACCTTTTTGTCTGCAAAGGTTTATAAAGCTGTAATAATACTGTGGTTGGGGTTAGGATATCCCATTCCAGTGGTGGGGATAGTAATATTTTACCTCTGGTGTTGATAGACTAAATTGGACCTGTTGCTTTCATTGACAAAAGCTATGTAGGCCATGGCTCAGTATAGGTTACCAAACCTATTAGAGTTCTTCCTATCAAAATCCTCCAGATACTGTAGTTAGAAAATGTTGATGGCTGTAGTGTGGAAAAGCACAGAAACCAAGGCCTCCTTCCACAGCGCCCCAGAGTGTTTGGATGGCTCCTACCTTGGGCCGCCATAGTGTGCTGGTTGTACACGGTAGTGGGCCCCTCTCTTGCCTGTAAAAGGAAGTTTGGATATGCAAAGTGACTCACTGATTACAGCGCCCTCCTTCTGCTTCCTCTCTGACTCACCTCTGGATTCAGATGTAAATACGAGGACATGAACAACATGGTGCGGTGCGCAGCCCGCTGGAAGTTGTCCCCTCCCATCCCAAAGGTTGGCTGCCTTTATCTCGCAGGGTTCGGTCAAAGGCACACTTTATCAGTGACTAGGAATATTGTCCCGTTGTCAGCGATCTCTGAGCCCGCGCTAGACGGGTGTAGCGTCGAGATGGTTTAAGATGGTGCAGCACGTAGACACACTGTCTCTGCACTGTTATTTGTTCCTGAATATCTTCCGTTCCTTGAACATAAATTTGACTTCGGGGTCAAGTCTTCCCTGGTTGCCCTGCCTGAAACCAGCTTCCATAGAAAGAAGGAGAGAGAAAGTCAGGTGATGGTTGGAGAGTCACATGAATCTGTAAGGTGGAGCTGATACAGTCCAGGGCCTGTGTTTGTCTTTGCTGCTCTGAGTCTGTCTGTGTGTACGTGTCTGTGCATGCATGTGCGTTTGTGTGTGTGTGTGTGTGTGTGTGTGTGTGTGTGGTACGGCTGCACAATATGGGGAAAAAAAGACACATTCTTGAAATATTGCGATTATTTCAGTTAATATT
The DNA here is from genome assembly GCF_046629955.1 of Centroberyx affinis. Classification (NCBI taxonomy): domain Eukaryota; kingdom Metazoa; phylum Chordata; class Actinopteri; order Beryciformes; family Berycidae; genus Centroberyx; species Centroberyx affinis. The sequence continues at coordinate 46,408 of NW_027280112.1, forward strand.
GCGATTTCAATTGTGATATGATAAACATTTGAGTTGACATTTCTTATTTCCTTGTTACAAGGCTAAAAGCACACATGCAGCAGTCCACTAGAAATAGATCCATCAGAATTAATATACAGAATTAGAAACCATTGAGGCTATTTTCAAAAATGTATTTATTGTAACTGGCTGAAGCGCTCAACACCTTCTGAAAAATACAGCTGTCCAATGACATGAGTAAACATAAACAGTGTAAAATGGACACTATGGAAAACATAAAATACCAAAAATGAATGAACAAACTTTAATAGCTCAAAATATATTCAGAAGCCCTTTTCAAAATGAAGTTTGGTGCTGTTTCACAAGCCACTTCCTGCTGTTGAATATGAACTTGGCTTTTACTGTTTTTTTGGTACTTTGCATTTTCATACTATTCTCTCTAGCATTGTTTGAAGTGTTAGAACAAGTTGGCTGTGTTGCCATTACAACTGGCCAGCTTTTTTTTGCATGGAGTTTGTAATATGTCTGCTCTCCTGAATCCAAAAAACTGCCAAATGACTGATACTGGATTCTTTCTCAGTATCAAATCATCCTCTCTGTATCCAACAACCTTCTCCTCCTCCTCAGTGTCATTCATTTCCTCCATTTGGTTGCTTCTCTCCTCCACCCTTCCTTCTTGCTGTCTGCCTATCACTGCCTTTCTGGCTTTTGATTGGTTAACAACTGGTAAGGAGTCGTTTGATTGGCCAACAAGTTAGCGTCATGTACACTGCAGAGTGGATTCTCCAACAGACGTGAATCAAGCTAACAAGTGTGTTCAACTGGCAGTGTGTGAAAGAGATGAATAATTTTAAAAAGTGCAGCCTCATGTGGTTTAGATATCGGAAATGTTCAAATTGTGATTTCAGTTTCAATTTGATTAATCATGCAGCCCTGGTGTGTGGAGGCTATCGTACAGCCTGTTAGACATTTTGTGTGTTTTCCTGTTTGCAATTTAGTTGTGTGACTATTATTGTGTTTGGCTTGTGGTGTTACTTGGCACAAGTGCTTTTCCATGTCTGTAGGAAAGTGCATGTGTGATGTAGTGCTGCAAATTTAATTAAAAAAAATCTAAATTGTAATTATGAATACTGCCATTTCCAGATCACAAGATTCTGCCATTTCTAAGTGCAGTGAGTGTAAGGAGTGTCAGATAGCTTCCTAAACAAGGTATTCTTCTGCTGTTCAGAATATGTGCTACAAATCAAGTTGTACATCAGACAAAACCTTCCATTTTATTACGTGATAGCAAAACCTAAGCATCAGCATCTCATTCCTTCCTTCCTCCCCACAACATCTGAAACAGTTTTTAAGCACTGGATTAAAAAAAAAATGTTCTCACGTGTTTCAAAATTCACATTGCAACCACACTATTCAGAACCTTTTCTTGTCAATGTTGTGCATTTGAGTGATGTCTGGAATTTGTCAGACAGCATGGCCTCACACTTACTTCCTCTCTCGGTCTTAACCTCTGTGTGAACTCTTTGGTGGGGTTGGGGGTGGGAGTGCGCTACAGATACTATGTCCTACATGTCAGCAGACCTGTCCGTGTGTAAAGACCTGCCCACACACCCACTCTCGCTGTTATGACCACTTAACTACAATAACTATTTTCAATCCAGGAAGTTTGTCATGTCATCTCCCATTCACTTTTGTTCTTCACACCTACTCTTAACGTTAGGAGCCACTAGATGTTCCCTCTCTCTCTCTGTTTTTTTTTTTTTTATTGAAGCAGTTTTCTTCCACAGATGTAAAGTTTGTGAAGTAGGCTACATCTTGGATCAAGAATGTGATAAGAGAGGCTACAGGCCTTCAGTCACGCTGAGAGTGAATTATAGAGGAAGTTGGCCTACAAGTGGCTGTTTGTAGGAGGAACAGATTGGCAGGCAGCAAGCATACATGCAAACAGCGCTCAAACGCAATATATATATTGTCATACAATCACCAAACCAGATCACAGTGGAAAACATTTAGTTAGACTGTATCTCATATGTATTTAGATGTTGATATGGTATATTATATACTTATGCCATTCCAAACAATAGTTCTCTGTTGTCCTTCACAGACCTTGCTCCACTGGCAGATATGTTTTTTCCAGCAGAGCTAACGCCGGACGGCCCATTGGACAAAGGCACTGGAAATAAGTATGGGCGGATGGCAAGCGCTTGTTATGCCAAAGAGCACGTCCATATCGATGCTTTGGAATCCTGTCACCCATCGATCCGCCCTCTGCATTGCACATTTATACGTTTTAAGAGCACAGATATGTGTCTGCGCGTTGATTGATTAGGAGCTATTTTCAGCAGCGGAGGGCTGGTTCTATCGCGATGCCTTGGACGTGTCAACGGCAAAATCAGACACTTTCGTACGCAAATACAGTCTTAACTCCCGGGCCTCCTGTGCTTTTTTTCTGTGGCAAGTGTTAGTTACAGTCCCCCAGCTAATATGACACAATCCATATAATGAGTTATTTTTAACTGTAGAGGATGATTGTCATTCTGTGTTAGACGCTGGCTGGGCTGGTATGGCACTCTCCCTGTGTTGGTTTGCTCAGTGGAGGGCGTATTGCTATGAAGCCAGGCAGCGGCAGAGACCCAGGGGAGAGCTGGCCTGGATGGGCTGGGGTTGGAGCTGGAGTCGGGAATATAGTCAGGGAATACAGCTGAAGAAATGAGGCTGTGAGATTAGCCTAGCAATATAGCTGGAGTTTAGTCCTGCAACGAGGATGGGGCTTGGGACAGAGATGGAGCTGAGGCTGGGTTAGTTACAGGGTTAGGAGCACAACATACAGCTGATTACAAATGAATTACCTCCTCAACATGTTGTGTTGGATACATTTCAATCGTTACCTCTGTGTTCAGTTTGTGCCGGCACTGCACAAACTGTGTGCGACTCAAAGGTCCACTGACTGTTTGACCAAGACTCTCGCAACTGTTTGACCAATGCACTTCGTCAGAGGTGCAATGAATTATGGTCATTGTAGTTCACCAACATGCTTTCAGTGTTTGACAACATGAAATCTTTGTTGTTTGAAAGCTAAGTTGATGAGAAAAGCCAGGTTTTCGACACCAGCTTCATGTACCACAGCATCTGAAATGAATCTAAAACAAAAATGTACTTTGGCGGCTGCTAATTCACTTGGGCAGGCTGCCCAAATATTAACATTATATGTGAAACACTGGTTTTTTGTTTGATCTTCGCTCTCCATTATAATGACAAAAACTACAAGATCAAATCTGAACTAACTTGATGTAAAGTATTGCGATACCATGCTTTGCCATACCCAATTGATGCCCATACCTTTTTGCACATTGCCTGTCTTTTCAATCCAAATGATTATCCTTTCACTTAAATAATTCCTTCTAAAGTTATTAATCCCCACAGAGTGAGTGGCAATCAGACCTCTTCACATCACACATTCCAATAAATTTGCACGTGAAGGCACAAAATACAGGAAGATAAGACTTGGCTCACCCTGACTCGCCCTTCCTACTGAGACAAATATCAGATTGTTATTGCTGTAGCCATCTAGAGACATTCACACTTTCTGGCACTAATGTCACCGATGCTAATCGGGGTTAAATGATAGGTTAAAGATCAAATTTTGAGGAAAAGTGGGGAATGGATTGGAAAATGGGTGCCATCATTGTAGACCATTATAAGCTGTTAATTGCAAGAATGTGTCTTGAATCCTCTTGTAGCTGTGCTCAAAAACAGTGAACTGAGCACTGAAATTATGCCGACATTTTGACTTGCAAAATATTTGGTAAATCTGAACTTTGTACCATTGTGCTTAATGGGCATTTGAAATGAAGTACAGTCAGTCCAAAAGTTGTTATAAGGTTGCCTTTTAATGATCGTTTAAATCCTTTATTCACTTTATTCACACATCCCGCTAAAGAATTATCATGAAATAGGATTGGTAGGACTTGGAGCCCCATGGCTCGTGCTTCCTGTCAAGAGGAAGAATTTATTTTTAGTATCTGACAAATGAATGAATGGCATTGATATTTTAAATAAATTGAATTAATGATTCCAATAAAGATAAAGATATTATCTTGGCCTTCTTCTACTTTCGCTGTGGATAAAAAACAAACGTGTAAATATGATTTGTAAACATTTGAGCTTAAACAAATTAACAGTTTTATGGTGTCAGAAACTCATACAAGTACATTAGATCTATCAAAAATGCTTAAATTGCGAGGAGAATTAGATAGATAATAATTCGATTATTTTGTTGCTTTAATAGAGGAACTCCCAGCACTTGGCAAAATGACAGTCTGCCAGAGTACAGCTCAACCAAAGCTGTCCCACGATGAGGTTCTCTGTCGCCTCAAAATCTTGCTGAGTGTTTTTTTTGGGCAAGACCAGTAATAGGGCTATGGATGGGATGAGGCCTGGAACCGGGCTGGGGATAGATACAGCTGGGGTTGGATGGTTATAGACAGCTGTAGACCTAGAGATTGCGATATGACAGTTGTAGGCCCGGTATGAAGCGGTATGGTCGGGGCTGGGATGGGTTCACTGCAGACTGGGCTAGGGACAGAGACATAGCTAAGGCTGGGACGGTTATTGGCCTAGGCTGGGGTTGGGGCTGGGGTGTAGTGGTGGTCACGGGACTCTGTCACCAGCCTGGGGGCCACTGACACAGTCATCTGGGGCAGTAAAGCACTAAGAATGGCCGGCATTGTCAGGCAGCCCCGGCCCCTGAAGGGCCTAGAGAAACAGAGGGGCTACGCTTCTCAAACACTGGCTCTCCTCAATAAGGAGCCTCTTCTGTTCATGGAAGAGCCTGAGAGAGCGATATTTATACACCGACTGCATGTCACTGCTGCTTTTTTCTGTCACTGTTTAGTTTCTTGATTTCTTCATGTTTTGGCCATTTTACTGTCCGTACATAAAGCCAGGGGAGGAGAATGAGGCTCTCTGGGCTGTATGAAGGGGAGCAATGTTTCCTACTTCTTTCAAGTGATTTGTCTGTTTATATTTCGATATAGTTGCTTTTTTGATAGGTCAGTTATCAGTTTTTGTTTGACACACAAGCAATTGATTTTCTCCTCTCCGAGTGTTGATTATAAAATAATATTCACTGTCTACGATGGTTAAAATCCACAAACAAGACAGGTATTTTAACGCAGCATTTGAAATGGTGTCAAACCTTAAAGGACTGTTTTGTTTGGTTCAGATTAGGGCTGCACGATTTGTCAAATTAAAACTGAAATCATGATTTTAATTGGTGCAATATCTAAACTGCATGAGGCTGTAATTTTTTTCATTAGTAATCTCTTTCACACACTACCAATTGAACAAACTTATTTGAGTGATCCGCAACTGCAGTGTCCATGATGTTGACTTGTTGGCCAATCGGAAGACTCCGCACCAGTTGTTAACCAATCAGAAACGAGAGGGGCAGTGATGGGCCGATAGCGAGAGGAGAAACCAAATAGAGGAAATGAATGAGGAGGAGGGTGTTGGTAACAAAGAGGGAGATTTGGTCCCAAAAAAAAAATCCAGCATAATTCATTTGGCAGTATTTTGGATTCAGTATCACAAACTAGGGTCCAAAGCAAAAAATGGTGGACAGTTGTAGTCACACAACATGTGGCAGCACAACCAACTTGTTCCAACACTTTAAACAACAGCAGAGAGAATAGTATGAAAATGCAGAACAACCCCAAGTACCATGGAATCAGTAAAATCAAGTTCAGATTCAGCACCAGAAAGCAGAAAAGAAAGCAGGAAAGAAGTTTTGAATATATTTTAAGCTTTAATCATTTCTTTTTTTTGGTATTCTCATGTTTCATATTTACTCATGTCATTTGACAGCTGTATTTTTCAGTACTGAGTGCTCCAGCCAGTTACAGTAAAAAAAAACTTTTAAATAGCCTAAATGGTTTCAGTTCAGTATTCATTCTGATTATGTTTTTCTAGTAGATCACTGCATCTGTGCTTTAAGCCTCATAACAAGAGAATAAGAGACATTAACTCAAATGTTTATCATATTGCAATTTGAAACACAATATTAACTAAAATACTCACAAAATATATACTTTTTCACATTGGGCAGCCCTAATCCAGATTAACAAAAACCTTTGTGTCACTTGCGGAAATCAGATGACCTGCTGTCAGCTGACTGAGGAATATTCAAAGGAGGCACTATGGAAGTATGTGTGTGTGTTTGTGTGTGTGTGTGTGTGCATCTGCGTTTATTTGTGTGCGAGCGTGTATTTGTGTGTGTGTGTGTGTGTGTGTGCATCATTTCTGAGTGAAAGGAGGGAGTGGTTTTCTTGTCTCAAGTTGAGCTGTTCTGTAGAATCTGATCCACTGGAAGCTCAGTGGGACTCCAACTACACAAACCACTGTCCTTAAGGTTGTTTGAACCCCCTGTGGGACTCTCTCTCTCTCTCTCTCTATCTATCTAGCTCTCTCTCTCTCTCGAGGCCAGAAAGCACAGAGGATGTTGCAGAACACATGTAGATTCCTATATATGAGGCCTTTTCCAAAGAGTGTGCGAAAGGTTATTCAGAAAAGTCATGTGCATCATTTCGCGCAATACGTCTTCATGTGTTTGAGGGGACTGCATATACTGCGCTGCCTGTTAAATTCACAATGTTGAAGTTTTTTAAACAGTGAGATTTTAACGTTACTGTTATGTTATGTTATGTTGTACTGTTAGGGTATTCTGAATGTAAAACAAATCGTGGATTAAAATTGTGGGTTTAGGGGCTCTGTTGCAGTCTATTCTGATCTACAGTCTGATTGGGCATTTGAGCCTAAAGCTGCCCAGCATAGCATGCTACATGTCACAAGATTAGCTACACTGCCGGTGTGTTTTTATTTGTTTCTAGAGACCAGAGGGCTGTAAAGCTCTGACAACCTGTATTCAGTTTAGTCAATGAGTTGAGTCTCATTTGAAAACCAGCACAGCTCCACAGGAAAAAGATAGACATTTGGAATAGTAATCAGCAGCTAAAAAGATCATTATTATTGATGGTAAATGAACACAATAGCTGTTTTCCTTAGTAACTTTCATCTTATTAGTTTTTGTGTTTTATATCTAATTAGCAAAATTGTTTCAAATTTAGATTGTATGTAGGCCTGTGTTAATAATAAGCTTTGTATGGCTTATCTATAATATTAACAGCGATGGACAAAAACCAGAGGAAAATGGGATTTTATGTTCCACTTAAAGAAGGGGAATTGTAGCTATAAATAGATTTTTATTTTTGGGTTAAAATGTGCGTCCATTTTAAAGGACAGACAGAGACACAGAGTGGGGAATAAGGCTGGTGAATGGCGGATATCTGCGAGTCTGTAACTGTGTGCCGACTGCGCGCGCACAAACACACACACATACCTTTCTTTCTCTCTCTCACACACACACACGCTGCTGCTGACCAGGAGTGTAAAGGCACAGACTGCTGGAGGACAGCAGTGGCGCTGCAGGTTCCCTGCTCAGAGATTGTGGCATGGTCGTCCATAGCTCCCCCCCTTCCCTTCCCTCCTCTCTCTCTCTCGCTCTCGCTCTCGCTCTCGCTCTCTCTCTCTGTCTCTGTCTCTCTTTCTCTCTCTCTCTCTCTCTCTCTCTCTCTCTCTCTCTCTCTCTCTCTCTCTCTCTCTCTCTTTTCACTGAGGCTCCCCCTCCTCTCCCCCCCTCCGTCGCTCCCTTTTCTCCCCCTCCCCTTCCACCCCCCCCACCCCCCACCCCCCACCCCCCTTAGAGCTTATGTAAACTAGCTGTGGAGCCAGGGCAAGCTGAGGCTATTTTTAGCAGCAGCACTGCAGAGCAGAAACTGGCGGAGGGTCACGTGTGCGCAGCCGAATCAAAGGGAGTATCCCGGCAATGCGCTGTAAACAAAGGGAAGGTCAGTAGCAGAAGGTGAGACACAAAACGCCTCTGTGTTGGTTTCGCGTGTGTGTATGTGCGTGTGTTTGTGCGCATATGCGACGCCCGTCCATACCATACCTTCTCTGTTAATGCCCTGACATAAAACACATCATCGATGTGAACACATGCACGATTGTATGAATGCACCCATACGCTCTCCTGCTCTCTCTCTCTCTCTCTCTCTCTCTCTCTCTCTCTCTCTCTCTCTCTCTCTCTCTCTCTCTCTCTCTCTCTCTCTCTCTCTCTCTATCTCCCTCTCCTTCGCACACACACACACACACACACACACACACAGAGAGCTCAACCGTTTCTTTCTCCCAGCACCAGCCCTGCTAGAGACAGAGAGGGGGAACTGAATTGATCAAAGAGGGGTTTGACACGCAAGGAGACATTTTGCTGTCTAATCATGACAGGGGCTCCCAGCTCCACACTTCCTCCCTGTTGCTGCTTAGCCGGCCTATCAGAGAGCAACAGCAGACTTGAAGGCATGCTAAATCCATCTAAAAGCACATGACCGTGTGTGTGTGTGTGTGTGTGTGTGTTAGCATCGACATTAGCATGTTCTGTATCACATGGGATTTCAAACCCTCAGTGTGTGTCGGAGTTTGGCCCAGCTAGCTCAGGTTGCAGCCTCTTCCTGTGGGCCTGGCTAGCTGTGTGGCTAACAGCTAGCGGTGTCCAGCCACACCCAGGCCAAAGGTCCCACTGCTCCACCTCCGCCACTGGTCAAACAAGCCTCAACTTTCACCTCCTGTGGAATGTGGTTGGAGGGGGGCACAGGGCTATTTATAGAAACCTTTTATATTTTGCCCTCACAGCGGTTTGTTTACCAAGACAGTTTGAGCTGTTGGGTGTTTCATCAGGCTGGACTGCAGGAGGTAGCTTGCAGGCTAACATAAGTAAACATTTGACTTCAGCACAAACCTTGGTTCAGCCTTAAATTTGGGTGATTTACTGGTGTAGGCATTCTTACCCAGGGATTTTAGAGCTTCTCCGAGCCAAGGACCACCAAGTAGATAAGGACCAAGGGTCCCAGTATGAGAATTAGGGTTGGGGTTAATTCACTACCGGTCCAGTCAATTCAGGAGGTGGAGGTTATTAAAAATTTAAAAACTGAAAACCTTTACCAAGTTCAAAAACTTCTATGCAGTCTATTAAGAAATGATTGAGATTACATGATTCACAGTTTTAATTAATTAATAATTTAATATAATTTTGAAATCAAAGTGAAATCACCTCAAACCAAAATGGAGTATTTTGCTGTATTTACATTGGATTTAGCATATCCTACGACTGTGCAGAAGTGGAGTGAGAGAGATTGTGGGTAAGTCAGTTAATTATCTCATTGTACTAATTAGCAAACTGAATAAAAACAGTATTATTTTGCTGAGTAACAACCAGAATCATCTCCAATCATCACTGTGGATCCACTGACCCTGCTTTGAGAATCACTGTTCTCACCTGTTCATTGGTGGAGTAATGACACTCCCTCATTACTTTGTGCAGATGTCCCACTAATCACTGACGCATCAAATCGCATCAAATCAAATTCCCTTGATCTGCTGGTATCACGGAAATGATTGAGGAAACTACCATAGCAATTTGTGCAGACTAGCTGCAGCCCAAACAGCGTGTCTAAAGCTGCTGTGTTGGGTTTGAACCTGTGTCATCTGTACCTCATCAAATGGCTTGAGCATTTCCTCTTTGATCTGTTTTTGTTTCGGCGGGGATAAGTTCCTCCATGGAGATTTTTACCAGGCTATCACAGCATTACTACAGTGTGCAGTGACTTGGCCGTAAACCGGTCATTTGCCTGTGTGCGTTACCGTAGCCAATCCGATCTCACGGGAGTCCTATTGACTGGACTGTGAATTCTAACATCCTTATCAATTATCCCCACGGTTCAGCTCTCAACTCGTATAACCCTGTGCGTCTAATTCATCACATTTGACACTGCCTCTTTCAGATTATCACAGAGTTTGGTAGCTTTTTACTTTGTGTGTCTTTCTACAGTATACTTCTCCCCCCTCATCAGAAAATGTGACTTATTTTTGGTTATGTGCTTGAGACTGTGGCACTTTTTTAAAATCTGTCTTTATAAGCCTAAATTTGCATTGCTCTCCCACCAAACACACGCGCACACACACACACACACACACACACACACACACACACACACACACACACACACACACACACCACAGAGAGAGCTAGCACAGATGCATGGTTCTGCTTTGTGTTGATGTATGGGAGAGTCTGGGAATGGAAGGATACAAGTGCGGCCTGGCTTAGGAAGAGACGGGGGGGATAGAGAGAGAGAGGGAGAGAGAGAGAGAGAGAGGAGTGGTATCGACCGACTGGGGTTGCCATGGGAACCCAGCTGCTAAAAGCAGGCAGGGTCAGTGTGCAAGAGAGTCTGTAGCAGGAGCGAAGGGATGCCACCCGGAGGCCAGTTTCAGAACTACACAAACAGCGTTGCTACAGCAGCACAGGCCTGGTCAGCTCGAGCTTCTCTGTCAGGCTTTGGCCAGATTTGATCCAGGGAATCTGCATGTTTAGCATCAGATCAATAAGAAACACAGAAGACAAATAAACTGTGGTTCATCTGGAGCACCTAATATCCCCAGTGTAGATACAGTTAATTCCTAATCATCTCTCTGTTCAGCCGGCAGAGCTCAGTTCAGGATTATGCAATCTGCACAGATACTGGAGACTCCACTGTCTGATATTGGATATTGGTTATTGACTTTTGATTAGGGAAAAGAGGAAAAGCTAATTTTCACTGGGTCAACAGTTGACTTCCAACCGGAACAACTTATCTGACATCGAGGCTGTAGCCGCTTGTGGGCGAGAGCTTTGAAACCTACTCAATATTGTTGATTAGACTATTTTTACTTGGTTTTCTATTTTTACCACAGACTAATTCAGTAGCTAGTGACAGCTAGTGTATTGATGTTAGACTTGAATATTATTTAGAACTATCCACAAGTGAAAACTGTGGTTGGGAGTGGAGAGATCCACAACAGACCTGGTTCAGGCCTGATGTGAGGCTTTGTACAAGGAGTCCCCATGTTCCCACCGTAGCTTAAACACTGAATTTGGGGACTGAGTCTATTTTAAGCAGATGTAATGTAATGGTCCACGTAGACACTGAACAGAGACGAAAGGGCATTACAATGTATTTTACATTTTTATACAACACCTTTCAAAACCATGACTTGATGCGGCCCTGGAGAGCGAATTGGCGGCCTTGAGATAAAGCAGGCACTTTTGTTTACACAAGATTCGGTTTGACTTTCAGGAGTGTCTCCGTTCTCGCTCCTATATTTAGGAAGTACCCACTGAGCCGTTGATGGATTTGTCTAGTTTCAGATCCATCTCCCAAACTGCACAGTGTTTCTGTCTGGATGGATGAGTTGAACCTGGGCTCAGATCTTTCCACCAGGTGACCAGGAGCCTCCACAGCTCCACCTTCACTTCGTCCCACACATGGCTTCATCTGCTGTAGCTCCTCAACGTATCTGACAGGCTTTATCATGTGATGAACTTTGTAGTGTGGCTGGTATTAGGGATGTAACGGTATGAAATTTCACAGTACGGTATGGTATCTACCAAAATACCACGGTATACGGTATTTCGCGGTATTCATTTTTTTCCCCCCTTTAATTAAATGTACTATGGCCCATCGAAAAAACAAACAAACAAGTATTTTGCTTTGAAGAAAAATATTGCTTTATTGAACTGAAACGTGTGTGCGTGTTAAATCCATGTGTGTATTTAACTGAAACTCTCATGCATTAGCATTGTAACATTTACATAAAAATATTTAACGCAAGGGTCCTCCTGCTGCGTGAGTAGTGAGATAACGTTAATGTTCTAGCGCCCTGCAGTGCAACATCGGATAGTTTATTTTGCATTAAAGAGTCCACTGTTGCAATTCAATATTGCTAGCAACTTGAAGTGTGATGTTTTAATTTTTTCCCCTGGCTGTCACGCGCGGAGCTGTGGATAGGTAACCCTCCATTGTAGTGGCGTGCGGCGCTGTGCATATGCGCATTGCGCAACATAAATTTATACCATGGGCACGGTATTACAGGGAAAGGCTTACGGTTCAGAACCGTGGTTGCTTGATACCGTGGTATACCTTAAAACCGTATACCGTTACATCCCTAGCTGGTATTGGGTGTGTTTGGCAAGAGAAGACAGATGAAATATACTTTAAATGTCCTCAAATTTAAATATTAGATTACAGCTTGACTAAGCTTGATGGCAGACTTTTGTATTTTCACGAGTGATCAAAGATTTAGAGATTCTAGTTTATTCATTTATTTATTTTTGTCTCCATCTTTGGTGCTAAGTGCTTATTGCTATTGTGTTTCTGCACTGCACTTCTCAGAGATAACTTGTGAATCAAAACTGTGTGTACAGTACTGTGACGTCTTTTTCCTTGGATTTCTTTATTGATGAAGGTTGTCTGTTGTCTGTTGCTTTGCCTGTTCAGCCATGGTGGCTATCACTGCTCATGTTAACGACCCATGTCTTCTTCTGTTTATTTCAAGCAAACTTTCAAGCTGCAGCAAATGTAAAACACATAACTTCCCGTTGCACCGGAGGATTTTTCCTAGGAAAGACCTACCAGACACCCAGTATTTACAACAGCAAATGTAAAAGCTTTGATGAACTTGGTATAGGTTACATCACTCTTGTGTTATATCAATCAGCATTAGTGAGTAACAAAATAGACATTTATTTATGAAAATGTGACAGATTATTACTGTAAGCGGCTCTTTTTTGTTTTGGTAAAATGAATGTGAAATACAATTGCGTTGAATACATGATAGATAAAATAGTTGTACATGATACATGAATACAGTTATTTAGACGTATGTCTGCCCAAACAAAACACATTTAAATTCTGCAGTGGCCAGTAAAGCTGTGCTAGCTAGAAGAAGTGTAATAGTGTTACTGCCTTGTCCAGCAGTGAGTTTTAAAGCGCTGTCACTAGTCAGTTGGAGGCTAAAGTGAAAGTCCATTATGCTGGCCTGAGCGGCTCAAAATATGGAAACTATTGATCGGACTCTCTCCACTGCTAATTAAAGATGGTCCACTATTTGTAAAAAGTCAACCCAATTATCAAATGAGCACATGAGGCTGGGTGCTGTCATTGATGTGAAGGTTGCCTGTCTGTCTGTGGGGGCTTTTTTCCAACCTTCATCCCAACGTCGTCGCAACTTTTCACTGTCAGTTCACTTCTGTTAATGTTACCTAGCAACTCTTGATTTTTTGACATGTGCTCCTCACCAGTTTTAAATGACCAAGTTGTGTCGTAATGTAACCACAGGGCCGGGCTCTGATACATACTGTTTAATTAGGCACAGTTTTCAAAGTTTAATTCGGTTTGAAGCAATCCGTAAACATGTCAGCATTACCTCCAGGATGCCATGTCTGGCTCAGCCCTTTGCCAGTTGGCCACTATAGCCTGTTTGTTTGTAGCTGTGTGTGGATTTTGGCATGTTTGTTTGTTTGTTTGTAGCGCTCCATAACTAAGAGAAAACGACCTAATGGCACGGAGCGGCCTGGCCGCGGTGCTCGTATCGGTGCTCTGGTGGAGGAACGAGCCCCTGTGGAGCTGGGTGACCCATGTCCCCAAGCCCAGTGCTGAGCGCTTTACTGTCCTGCCCCCCCCCCCATCTCCCCTCCACCCTCTCAGTGCTCAATGGGCAGCAACACATGTGACCTGAACCACGTGGGGCTGCAGCGCAGGAGTGTGGGGCTGCCCCTGAGGCCCCACAGCCTCAACTGTCCCTCACCATACTGTGTGTGTGTGTGTGTGTGTGTGTGTATGTGTGTATTCATGCTTGTGTCTATGTTTGTTGGAAAGATGAGGGCAACAACACAGAAAGACCAGGCCAAGTCGAGAGATCCTGTCCACAACAGAGCCTATACATAGCAACACAGACTGGCCCACAGGATGAGTACAATGTGAGTCGGCTAAATACAGAGACAACCCAGCCCCGTAGACACAAACAGAGAGACTGTAGCAGCCATAGTAGTGTTTTTTTTTAATTCAACCTGCCAATTAAGAGCAGATTCTTATTTACAGTGATGGTATGGTAAAAGGCCTCTTGATGGTCAGCGTGCGGGGACTGAAATAAAAGATAATGGGATTAACGTGGCTTGTTAATTGTCAACAGACTTGACAGTAGGAAACATGGAGCACAAAAAACTAGCTATAGATGAAGCGATTAATCATAACAAATACATTTTACATTTATGTACTGTGGACATACTAAGAACAGAATGAAAAAATGGTGTCCTATTATCTCTAAGTCAAATCCACAAAGGGAGAAAAAGAGAGAGACTGGCCCAAAAACGCAGACAGAAGCACATTACTCAACTAAACCATCGGGCAGAAATACACTGGCCCAGGAAGACCACAGGACTGAATGATCTTTGATGCCAATAGAGAATGGTTCTGGGAGGAAATTGGACAAACCAACACAGACCGCAGATCTCACTGGACCTGAAACCCGGCTCGTCTATTTGCAGCACTCGACCAGAACAGCCGTAGTCCCTGAAACTGCACCCAAACCTTTTGATAAGGCATTATCTGGAAGGCCACTCGATAATCAGTGTTATCTTTTTTGGCTTTTTTTCCTGGATCTAGGACCCTTGTTCTTTTCTTGCTGGGTACGAGGACTATATTTGGCTCTCCAGTGCTCTACCAATAGCACTTCTGTCACATGGCAGTCACAAAGCGCTCAGTAATTATAACCTAGGTTTTTGCAAGGAAGGCTGACTAAAAATACTCCCACATTGTTGCAGGGATGGGGCAAAAGCTGGAGCTGTGCTGCCTGTTTGTGTGTCAGTGTTGGAGCATAGTTTGCATTCGGTGTGTGTATGAATATATCTGGCTGTGTCTGTGTAGGGGGGATGACTGTGTTCTTGCATGAAGCTCTTCTCTAGTTAGGAAATTAAAATCACTGATACTCTACATTGTGTGTTTTTAAACCATAGTCCCATGGGCCTGCAGGATGTGTTGGCCTTGGTTCCAGCCGAGTACTAATTAACAAATCGATTACATTAAACGTGTGATTTGCTGAATGCTATTTCTGAACTAACCTGCTGTATGATATCTAAGCCAAGCCACAAATTGCTACATCTTACAAAAAAATGCTACAGCATTGTGTTTTTGTCTCTATTTAAGGTTCAGGTTTAGGTATAAGGTCTCCAGAGAGGTTAAAGTTCAGGTCAAAGTTAAGGTGTAAGTTCATCAATTCGGATTTGCAGCTCAGTAACAACCCTTCAAAGGACAGATTATGGATTATAGATGTGGTCTGGACTCTTCCTCCACAGCCAGAAAAGGATTGGGGGAATTTCTACATACCGTTAGGTCTAGACTAGTTTGATCAGATTTGGGAGATGACATAGCACACATATCTTGTCCAAAGTACATAGTATTGTTTCCAATCCTGGTGCCTCATTCATAAAAATGCTCTTTTATGTCCTAGATTCCATTATAATGACGATTTAAGGGTATATGCTAAGAAAAGAAAATTAAATTAAAATATATGTGGTGTTCTTACCTTGGATAATGACAGAAATTAGTTTTAGCTTTCAATATATCACAGAAAATTGGTGGAAATCAATATAGCCAGCTGATTTAGGAATGAAGATATATTTTTTTTCTCATAGTCCACAACTTTACTTTGGTTGAATGTATAAAATTAGAAATGCCCCCCTCCTTTTCTCCGTATGTTTTACCACATACTACCCATGACCCTTGACCCTGCTTCAGTTTGCTGGTATCTGAGTCTCTGTCTGGTTCTAGATGCATCAATATTTGCTCAGTGATTTGAGAAAGTCTAGAGTCCCTTCAGAAATAAAACCCTTACTTCTCCTTTTGTCTGGACTGTGTGAGGCAAGCGGACACTTTTGAGGCAGTAAGACTACTTGGTGTGATGAAAATATTGTTGTCAGAGCACATGAGTGGTGTCTCACTTTGCAAAGTGACACTGTTATCTAATGGTTCATAATAGAGCATTCATCCTCAGTTATTTAATTCTTGATGAGTTTGTTATGTTTTACACTTTTTTGGATATCCAAAAAATCTATTTCCTGGATGGTTTTGAATTGAAAATGAACTGAAAGCGATCCCCGTATCTGTATCTTTATTTGCATCGAGTGTTTGTGTGCTGCAGCGATGTTGTCTGTCTGGTGACATTCTGAAGCCACAGACAGTTTGGGTGAAAAATAGAGGGGAAGATAGCCTGTTTGACCCACATCTGTGTCCTATATACTGTAACCAGCAGAGTCACTCCCCATCTTGTGTTGTAGGCTGAAAACTCATCTCTTCAAGAAGTACCTGGCGCCCCCTTATCCCCTCTACCACATCCTCACCCTGTACTCGCTCTAATTTGCTCTCATAGAAAATAACACCTTCTCTCTAGCTCTTATTTTTATTTATTTTTCAAGACCTTCTTTCACAGGAATGCTGTCAGGTCACTAGTATGGTTATGACCTGTGCTGTCCTAACTGCTCAGCTACACCAGGTGCTTTTCTGTTCCGTCCGATCGTGTCTGAAGGGTTGGATCAGATACGCAGCCATTTACTTCAATGCAGCCCCACCGGCCGCACGCGCAGCATGTTGTCGGATCTGAAACGGAGCAGGATCGCAGACGTAACTTTTGAGTCTGACTATGCAGCTGTTTGTTACATATTTGAGCCATATAAATGTATATAAATGCCAAGATTTTGCTTAGTATAGTCATTTACCACCACAGTAGAGGATACATGAACCAACGCTCTGAAATAAATGTTTGCGTAAAACATTTACAGACCAACAATGCAATCAAAGCTCAACCTAGATAAGCTACAATTGCTAAATATAACATTTTGAGTGGTTTATAGAAAAATCAGCAAAACTAGATCATTTTGTTCACTTGCCCTGCAACTGGGCCGCAACAAGTTTGGATACACAAATGTTACACATGCAGTGTAGCTCAGGCATTACTGTTTTTTTCTGAATTAAAGGTTAGGCTACTGTTGGACCCATTGCAAGTCAATCTGGACAAGAGCAAGCTACTAAATGCCTAAAATGTAAACATAAAGACATAAAAATCATTTATAAATCATTCTTTTATTCCGTGCCATATCAGAGATCTCACTGAAAAGACCTACTGATTGTTGAATGGCTTGCTTGAAAAAAAAAAAATTTCAGTCTGTCCAGGTATAAAGCTTATAATTTTATGGGCTTATATGCATGACTTATCCAGTCAAATCAACTATGTCTAAAGTGCATTTGACACAGAAGTGTAACAATACACTTTTTTGGTGGGACATCATCGTTTAGCCTATATGCACGCTTGCTCTCAGGCAGACGTTGTGTTGAATCCTTGTTCTGTGTGATCCAGACCAACCAGGGGTCTGTGTGACCGTGTGTCCCCAGCCTCGGTGTCCTGAGCCTGCCTGCTGTGCTGCAGAGAGGCCCAGCTGCTGCTGCTACCGCTGCACATGCTCTCAGTAGTGGAGAGACAGCAACAGCAAGCTGTCTAACCTCCACAATAACCGCCTTATGTAATCACTCCAGCTAGAGACAGACCAAAATAGCCCAGGCTGAGCAGTCCTGCCCTCTTGTGGCGGCATGCTGCCCTAGCACCGGCCTGCCAAACCTCCTGCAGGGAGTCAGACATGGCGGCGGCCTCTCTCAGCATAATACTGTAGCTCACATGAAAGTCTAGCTGCTCAAACAGATACTGCACAAGAGATGGGTTTAATGAATGATTGAATATTTGTTGTATGTGATCAGAGGAGCTGGGAGTTGTGGCATATTTTCAGTCAATGGATGGTGAGCTGTTTTCCTATTGGTCTAGAGCCATGACACCTTGTATAACTTCTGGTTTTGTTTCTTGGAGATGCAGATTGTCAGGCTTTATTTATTTTCAGGAATCGGTATTTATGGATACACAACTCCCGTTCATTTCTTAGTTTTCATTAGTTATGCTGCTCATTTCCTTGTTTTTTATGCTCTTGAATCTTGATTACATCCATCTTTTCCATAGCTTAATTAAATGGCTAGACTTCACTTTGAAATCTAATTCTGTTCTGTGTATCTCTCTGCAGTTTCCTGGACAGAATTGACTCTGTAAGACAGAGCGACTACACACCAACGGACCAGGTCAGTTCCCCTGTTAATCTGCTCGGTTTCAACGCTGTGAATCTCCTCCACAGACTTGCTTGTATTAAAGGTTATTAAATCTTCTGTTCATTTCCCTGCTTTTCAGGACCTGCTACGCTGCCGAGTGTTAACTTCAGGGATTTTCGAGACGAGGTTCCAAGTAGACAAAGTGAACTTTCAGTAAGTCTTGCTCAGGTTTCACTCAAGCACGATCACATGATGAAGACAACAGACTCATATTGAGGTTACTTTGAGTTTGCACTTTGGTGGCATATTAGTTGATTCATATTTTATCCATCATTGTGCAACATTTTATCCAAGAAATCAGGCAGGTCAAAGACACGCTCTTTCCTATCAGGGAGCTAGTTAGCGATTATTTTTTCCTGTTTTTTTATCTTATGCAGCCTATGTATACTACTTTAGGAAAATTCAGACAACACACATGCATTGGTAACCATAAAAAAAAGCCAAAATACCCTTGAGGACATACTTTTTGACGATCCTCGGCTGCGCCTCGTACTTCTTCCATCACCATTGTACCCATAATCACAGTTAAGAATTCCCTCTTGGGTGTTATTGCTATATTTACCTTGGCCTCGTGGTAAGAGACTGAAATGTCATAAGTTCGTTCCCCGCAACAGTAATGCGCCCTTGAACAAAACACTGAACCCCAACCTGCTTGGCCGCTGGAAGTCGCTCTGGAAAAGAGCGGCGGCTAAATGCCTAAAATGTAAATGTAATCCTCTGCGGTTGACCAGTGTGATTTCTGAGCCAGTTGAAAGTTATTGACCACTGGTTGCACTTACAACAACAACCAATAAAGGTTTGAGTAAATGTTGTGTAACTACTTCGATGATGTCAGATGAGATGACCCATTTCCACAGTCGCAGACACAACAGACTTATTCTACCATCTGAAACGGGCCTTTGTATCAGATTATATCATCCTAAGTGATTGATAAATAAGCTCTGTGACATGACTTGCCTTTGGGTGAATATTTTTCATCATTCAGCTTTAATGACTTCCAAGCAACCAAACAGGGTCACACAGGGCATTGACTACGTGCAAATTGGGTCGTTTCTTCATATTATTTATTCAATAATTCATCATTCATTTATCCAGGTTTGTCCCGTTGAGATTGAGGATCTCGTTTGCAAGGGAGACCTGAGAGAGGGAGCACATTTAGCTGAAGAAAGGAAAACAATAAAATTATTAATTACAAATAATAATAAAAGAATTACATTTTTTATACAAATAATCCTTAAAAGGGCTGCTTTGTAGATTTTCTTAGAATAACTACCTATGTGCTTGAAACACTGAGTTTTATTCTGCTGGAAGTGTTTACTCTATATAACCACAAGAGGGCAACAGTGAGTGTCTTGTGTGAGCGTGACCCAATATTTTGTCTCCTCCACAGCATGTTTGATGTTGGGGGCCAGAGAGATGAAAGGAGAAAATGGATCCAGTGCTTTAACGGTGAGACTTTCGGCCTTCTGTGTTTTGTTAGGAGTTTCTGAAGAGCATGTTTTTCACATACCATTGATCAGACTTTGTCCGTCTTGAGAAATATTTTCAGCCCGCTACAGTATCATGTCACCGTGTCGTCTTGAGTTATGCCTAGACAGTGTGTGATGGTCCTCTTCTCTCCTCTCCTCTCCTCTCCTCTCCTCGCAGACGTCACTGCTATCATCTTCGTGGTGGCCAGCAGCAGCTACAACATGGTAATAAGGGAAGACAATAACACTAACAGGCTACGGGAAGCCCTGGACCTCTTCCGCAGTATTTGGAACAACAGGTGAGTCAGTGTATTTTTTTTTTAATTAACGTCGACCTGTGTGTTCGGAGATAGCCGAGTGGTTAATCCTTTTCCTCTGGAGCCACATGTGAAATCCACCAGAGCTTTCTCTCCTCTCCTGTGTCCTTCCTGCTCTGACTCCCTTGCTACTTTCCTACTGCCTTAATAAAGAAACAAAACAAAGGGTGAGTGTAGCGCTCAGTGTCCTTTTTATAAAATAAAATACCGATACCGATATTTTTAGACAGAAGTCACCGATTGCTGATATTTTGTACTGACATTGAATATCTTTAAATTTGACAAAAAAATTACAAGTTCTTGGTTCTTTTCCCCCGAGATTTTATTTTTGGCAGGTTGGAAAAGCCTCTAAACATTATTTAGAACACAGGACACTAAAACTCTCCATTGAAACCTATACTAATGAAATTATTATAGGTTTAGGTACCTATATAGTGAACTGTTCCTTTGACAATGGAAGCCACGCTGTCTCTTGCGAACAGCTCTGCAGGTGATATGATTTTGTTCCCTTCTCATGGCGTTTGGTATTTGTGCCTTTGTGTTTTTCAGATGGTTACGCACTATATCGGTCATCTTATTCCTGAACAAGCAGGACATGCTGGCTGAGAAAGTATTAGCTGGAAAATCCAAAATTGAAGACTACTTCCCTGAATATGCTCGCTACACCATACCAAATGAAGGTTTGTGCGCCTCACCATGTACTGAATACAGTAAAAATAACACTTGCACAGCATAAATGTAGTTAGACCACACTACGAAGAGATAAACCTTGTTCTCTAGTACTGCACACCATCTATAGTGTTTCTGTTCCACTGGCCTGTCTCAACTGTTTATCTCTTTGGTTCTTTCAGCAACTCCTGAACCCGGTGAAGACCCAAAAGTGACGAGAGCTAAGTTCTTCATCCGAGACGAGTTTCTTGTAAGTATCAGTCAGGACTGGAGTTAAAGAGTGTCCAACACAGCCTTATGAATAGCCTTCGTCTAGATAATTCATAACTCTGCATTTTGTAGTCTGTGCCATTGGGTTCATGCCAACTACTAATACTAAACATGCATTTACTCTGCCTGCTGCTTGATAAACCGGAGACACTTTGGCCGATGTTAACCACAGCCACCTCATTTCCTGTTTTGTTACGGATTCATTTCTGAGCAACGTTGCTTGTTGCTTGCCTGCCAGTCATCTGTCTATATGTCCTGCCTATCATAACAACTAGCAATCAGAAGAGAATTTCCCAACAGCAATATGGGTGCCAGCTACTCTGAATGCGTAATGCATATGAGCAATACATATCAGTCGCAAGCATGTTTTGAGCAGTTTATTTGAACTCTTGAGCATTTACTCCTTTCCAGGTGACAACTTGTCCAGGTGAGAACAATGGCATTAGAACTAAGGTGGCACTAGAAAATGGCACCAAGACACCCAAAAATACAGGTGTCACTCCTTTTCTAAGTTTTCTAAGTGAACTGTGGTGCTGGTCGTTAGGATTTAGAAAGTAATCTGAACCAACTGCAGGAAGCAACCCCTAAACACAACACAGTTTTATGGGCAGAGGGAGATAGCCAGCTTTTCCTCATGCTTGGAATGTCAAGCATAACAAAATTAACCAAAGGCAGTCTGGACTGATGCTTATATTCAGCTATTTCTTCATATGTTCTTAACTGGTTTGAACACCGGAGAAGGTAAATTATGCCAGAGAGCGCAGACAATCCATCATGTTTAGTTAAAGTTACAGGGACTGGAATCAGACTAGTTTTATTGCGCTGATGGTACTGTAAGAGCCTTTATTATAATAATGTGATAATTCACTGAGCCCCGAAGGGAAATTCTCTCTTCACTTGCCCCCCCCCCCCCTCCACCCCAACATGGAGGTCAGAGGTCAGGGTTAGCTACAGAACAGCACACCTGGAGCTGGTAGGGATTCAGCGGGGCGGGCACATGCTGGTCATAGGACGGCCTCCCCTCCCACCACATCCAAATAGCGTTGATTCAGTTGCATCCCTCCTGACGTCTCTCTCGTCTCTCTCTCCCCCCCCCCAGCGGATCAGCACTGCGAGTGGCGACGGCAGACACTACTGCTACCCCCACTTCACCTGCGCCGTGGACACAGAGAACATCCGGCGGGTGTTCAACGACTGCCGGGACATCATCCAGAGAATGCACCTCCGGCAGTACGAACTCTTGTGATGGGAGCGCCTCCATCAGCCTTCTGTGTTTTCTCCACCATTCTGCATCCTTAACCCCCCCCCCCACCCCACCCCACCCCCAAAACCACCCCACCCACCCCACCCCTTAAAAGAAAAACAAAAACCCAACCACCCCTGACCACCTTTCCCGTCGAGGACTATAAAGTACTACTGAAGTGTGTCAAATCCTCTTCCTCTTCTTAACTTAGCTTTTTGTATATTTTTTTCTTTTTGGTTTTTGGAGACCGATTCACCCCCATTTCACCGATGTAAAAGGAAGGTTGGGGAACAAAGTTGTTGCGTGCCGCTTTTTTTTTTCTTTTTCTTTTAATCCTTCCTTTCGAATGCCTTGATTTTTGTCATTCCACTAAGCCTTGGGCTACCTCCTTATCCCCCCCCCCCCTCCCCCCCCCCCTATGTCCTCCTTTTTTTTTTTGACATCGGCTTTGTCATTGGACCTGGACTGGTGGGTGTGGATACGTAAAACACACCTACAGGACCTCAGTGTAGAGGCAGTGTGTGTGCGTGTGTCAGAGAGAAAGGAAGAGAGGGAGGAGCGGTATGTTTGTGAGCGCATGCGTGTGTGTTTATGTTTGTGTGTCACTTGCCAGTTAACGCTGGCATCGCCACCATGACTTTTGCCCTTTGCCCCGCCCCTCCACCATAACGATTCCTCTGCCTCTCCTCTCCACGCGGAAGACGACTCGACGACGAACAGAGAGGAGAGGAGAGGAGGGGGGAAACGATTTTGAAAAAAAAGAGCGGATGAAGAGATAATGCACTTTTGCATCAGGTTCCTTAATAACTTTTTTTGGAGGAAGCATACACACAATGTAGCATCACAATATTTATTACTCTGTCACGATGTTAGCGCGCCGAGTCGCAGGGTGGACCGAGCGGCCGAGAGACACACATGGGGAGCGGATGGAGGGAGTGAGCGAGGGGTAGGGGTGGGGGGGGGTGGGGAGTGGACAGGGGGTGGGACGGGGGCTAGGAAACGACAGAAGGAAGAAAGGAAGGAAGGAAGGAAGGATTCGAATGAAGGAAAAGGACTGAGCTCTCTGCACCTTAGCCCTGCCGCCGCTTTCAGCCTGGTGTGTCCCGGACGGAGACGCCGCCTCCACGGACTCGGACCTGTCCTTTTCCACACAACCATCCTTTTAGCTTAGAGATATTGATGAGGGGGGGTGGGGGTGGGGTTGGGGGTGGGGGTGGGGTGGGAAGGGGTGGGGATGGGAGAGAAAAATGTATTGTTCTCTTTTTTTTTTTTTTTTGTTAACTTGTACACTGTGCAAGGTTGATTTATCCTGTACAGACTGTAAAATGTAATATTATTTTGTACAACTTTATTGAAAGAAAAACAAATCTACTTGTAGATCTTTGTGCCTTGATTATGGCTGTACCTGTAAATGAGCTCAGATGTAAGTATGTTTTCGACTGCGCTGTACAGCTTGATGTCAAACTCTATCGGCAGCGGAAGACTGCGGGTAGGGGACTTTCTCTGTAGAGTTTAGTTTTTTCTGGTTTATAAAAAAAGGAAATGCTGTTTAGTAAAAAATAAAAAATAGGGAAAAAATCCTAAAAACCTGTATACATTATGCAAATTAACCACTTACCTGCAGTGAAGACCAGATGTTGCAGCGCCATGCCTTTTTTTTTTTGTTTTTGTTTTGTTTTTGTTTTTGTTTTTCCTCCTTTTTGTTTTGAATTTCACAGCTTTAAACAAACATTGGAAATCCATTGAAAGTGTCCAAATTGCAACCTGGTGTTGTTTTAATAGGAACCAACGTTTTTTCGATATGAAGTATGTCTGAGATCTGTACTGATGTGTGTGCCTGTGCGCATGTGTACATAAAACAAACATAGACTCACAGACGCATTGTGTGTGTGTGTGTGTGTGTGTGTGTGTGTGTGTATGCGAGCGAGTGTACGTTGTGTGTAATCTTTTATAAATGTATGTACATGTAAATTTATAGGTCTATATAAATATATATGTACAATTATACATGTTTAATTATGTGTGTGCCTAGGTGTACATACCTATGTATGTATACGGTAAATATGTATACATACACACATAGGAAAGCATGTTTAGAATGGAGATGAATAAATGAGAGCGTGCAATATTAGTAATTCTTTGGTCCTTTGGAGCCATACCCAATGGCACAGGCACTATGAATGTGTGAGCAGCACCCAACAAGACAAGCTCTTCTCCTTGTACAAACAGCATCAGCCTTTTCTTCTGCTACAGTACACGTCTATCCCCAAAAGAGAGTGAACTGACTGGAGGTGCGAAACCTTGTTTGGCCTGGGAGGATGATTAAATGACATTTTTATTTTCTTTAAATAAAGAGGCACATTAGAGGACTTTGCTTTATTTCCATCTTGGTGTCCAGTTGTGTGCAAATTTGTTATCGCTGAGGTGTTTTTTTCACGGATGCCACTTAAGTTTTTCTTGCAAGGTTTCCTGCACAGGTCTGGAAAAGTATGGGGTATCTATTGTTTATCGACTTTCAATACAGTCATGATGAAATATTATCAAGTTATCGTGATACACAATTCTGTTATAAATATATGTTGTATATTCTGTAATGATAAAAAGTAAATTTTGAAATGAAACCTCACAAAATGAAATCTGAAACAAATTAGGGAATATTATTTGAAAATTAGTGCGATCTTACTTCATATTACCATGCAGTTCAATGCAATGAACATCAATTTGATGACACTGAATGTACAAAATATTAAGGACACTTTACTCTTTTAATGAAATACGCTGATGAGGTGAGTCCAGGTAAAAGCCATTATCCCGTATTGATTTTCCATATTAAATCTATAACAATCAAAGTAGGAGTTATAGATGAGAAGCAGACAAGTTAGAGAAGGATTTTGAAGCTTTGAGACTCGAGATGTGGATTGAATGTGGATCATGCAAAAAGGGGCTGCAACTCAAATCAGGAAGAGGTGTATTGTGTACATTCAGTGTATTTTACATGATTTTGCATATGTTAGCAGATATTGGTATATACTGATATTGAAATGATTTATTTTGATTATCATGATGCTAATTTTGTCCATATCATCCAGCCCTCATTTCCAGAAAAGTCAGCTGCACAGAAAGGTCTGGAATAGTATTGGAAAATACAGTTGTAGACCCACTGTCAATATATTGTGATATTTTCCATTGTGAGGAGTAATCTTCATCCATTTAGAGTGCTATAGTCATTTTACTGAGTCATACCTGTATACATCCTACTGGACACTGACCAAAAACTTTGAGTTCACAAATTAACGTCTCGGTTCCTTATGATTCGTTCTTGACACTTTGTGCTTTATTATATACAGTTCTTCATAAACTTTTTGGCAATTCAGAAACAATTTGGCAAAAACCCTCACAAACATTTGGCACAAAAAGTCAGCAGTAAATATATTAAGATATGCATCATAAAAACGATGAGAAACCAGTGTCAATCTGGGTGCAATTTCATACATCAATTCAAAAACAGAAACAACTGTTCGGAATGTAAAACTATCAATGTGCTTACTTCAGATCACAGATAATATCAGAGTGAAGAGACATAAACCACCAACACATCTGACCAGCTAGAACCCTGATACCAGACCTGGGACAAATGCTATTTAAACATATATTTGTTCGTTTTTTCATGTATAAATGCCAGATGTGTGAAGTTTCCCACAAGTTTTCACATTTCACTTTTTTTTTTCACAGTTTCACATTTGAAGTCAGTGAAGTTAGTGACTGACAACTCACCTGACACTTATTTTTCCTGCTGTGGTAAACTCCACCCATCTGGTATGCCCAGGGATACGGAAGAGGATTATGGCCACATGTGAAAAGTTAATTTGATTTCTGAGATTTCTGACAAACCAGCGGACAAACCAAACAATTTAAATAATTTTTTTCAGAATAAAGTCAAAATTCTGAGTTTAAAGTCAGAATTCTGAGTTCTGACTTTAATCCAGTGGTGGGAAAAAGTACTCAAATCCTTCACTTGAGTAAAAGTAGCAATATCATAATACAAAATTACTCAATTAAAAGTAAAAGTCCTGCATTCATAATTGTGCTTAAGTATTAGCAGTAAAATGTACTGAAGTATCAAAAGTAAAAGTGCTCATTCTGAAGAACAGAATGTTAAATTATTGATGCATTAACCTGTAAGAAGTATTTTAATGTTGTCGGTCTAACTGCTCCATATACTGTTGGGGAGTTTAAACTCTAACAATGCAACATATTTTATGAGCTTATTGTATCTTTTGCATGTAAAACCTTATTCTGCAAAGTGACTAGTAACTCCAGCCGTCAGATGAGTAAAAAGTACAATATCCCTCTGAAATGTAATGGAGTAAAAGTGTAAAGTCTCACAAAATGGCAATATTCAAGTAAAGTGCCAGTACTTCAATATTGTGCTTAAGTACAGTACTTGAATAAATGTCCTTAGTTACTTTCCACCTCTGCTCTCATCTCAAGATTCTGACTTCATTCTCATAATTCTGAGCTTAATCTCAGAAGTCAAATACATTTTTCCCATGTGACCCTGATCCTCTTCCGTACAAGGAAGTTAAAAGGAATGCCAGTAATTATGTGCAACATCTATTTGGCCCACGTGTGCTTTGTCATCTGAGTCTATAACATCATCATCATCATCAATATCACAAGTAATCAACTTTTAGTCCTTTAAGACAATTAAAATATATATATTCACATGTTGGATGTCCTTCACAGTGCCGCAAAAAACATTTTGACAACCAAATCAAGGTAGTTTGAACATTTGTTTGGCCCGTTAGGTAGAGGAACGTCACATTTGTAAAATCCTCAAATCAATCATTTACCATCTCCGGTGGGACTCCGGCTCGCCCGCCGCCGGGTGAGCTGGGTAACGTAGTTCACAGAGACTTGTGCTTCCCCAGCAGGCAGAGGCTGAAGCACTGCAGCAGGCCCTTCAGCCACAGACAGTGGGCCAGGAACAGGAAGAGCAGGCAGGCCCCGGCCGAGCAGTAGACGGCGATCACCGTGCTTTCCTCTGGCAGGAAACACTTGGACAGAGCGTAGCTGCCGGCCGAGACAGACGCCTGGGAGGGAGGGAGGGAGAGAGAGAGAGGGAGGGAGGGAGGGAGAGAGAGAGAGGGAGGGATTATGGGTTAGAGGTGAGAGGTTCAGCTCTGTTAAGACGAACACATATATCTGGCTCTGTTCACTTTGTATTAGCGGTGGCCGGTGGGTATTATTCTTTGGCTTTATCTGGATAGTCCCAATGTTGATACTCAACTATCAGGTGGCAGAAAGTAGTTAGAGAAAGTAGTTAGTAGATAGAAAGTAGTAGATGTTCGACAAAGTGTCTCTTGCCTATTTGCTGCGTCTCTACAGACTGTCTAACTCTAACTCTGACCTTATTTTTACTCCTAATCCCAACCCTAAAATTAACCCTAACCCAGACACTGAATATCTCTAGACTTTCACCTGAAACTCACTACTTTTTAGTGACACATCACAGTCACTTGATAGTAAGTTGAGCATCAGCATTGGACTATCCAAATAACGTGTGTTTGATTAAGGTGTTTCCATTTGCCTGTCAAATCCTACTCAAAAGATTTACATACTTTCTTCAGATGTTTTCATGTTTCCCACCTCTCCCTCAACCTTCCCATCACCCTGCTCCAACAGAGACACACCTTTACTGCACCATTATAATGTTCAATGAATAGATTACGGGAAAGTTCACATACAGACAAGATCAAATGAGACTTAAAAAACGGAAGGGAGGGGCGGGGGGGTTATAACAAAACAAAGTGTAAACAGGAAAAGAAAAACAAATCTCAAATGAATCGCAACAAATGAAGAGTTTTATTCCATTCTGAAAGTCTAAGTGCGGAAAAAATAACAAATCACTACCTTTAGGTCATCATGTATCATCTCTAATAGAGGATCCAGTTTGTAAAAGTTTTATCATTTTGTCACCCAAGGAATTAGGTCACCCACAATTTTGCTGTATTTTTGTACTAACGTAATTTTGTAAAAGCATTTGCCATGTTTTTCCCCAAATGGAGGATATCTCACGCTGGAACAAAACTCCTCAGATCAGGCCCGGCAGTCTTATGTAGTTACCAGGATGAAGCTGGGGTTGTTGCGGTTCCTCCAGTTGAAGGACGGCACGCTGATTTCTGGGTACTTGTTGTCATGGAGAACCTCGCATCCGCTGTGGGTGTGGCCACTCAGAATGAGGCGGGGCTTAAACCACTGCAGCAGCTGAACGAGAAGAGACAAGCGGACAAACCCCGGCCGTTCAGATCTACCGAGGGAGCCGGTTGCTGCTCGCTTACATCATCACTTTCATCATCGTCATCATCATCATCATCATCTGCTGTGTTTGTTTTTTGTTTTTTTTTTGCATGGGACTAATTGTGACAGCAGCCAGCAGTACTGTATTTTAATTGGATAAAGCAGCTTCAGAAGAAAAGAGACAGACAGAAAACACACACACACACAGCAGATGCAGTGTGATGGGAGGCTCACCCTCTGGGAGGCTTCTTTCGACAACACGTCATACTTCTCTCTGAACAGCAGATGTCGCTCTTCAGGCGGCGCGGCGTCTTGCCCGGTGCAGCCGGCGTCGCTCACCCTGTACAGAGGATAGTGCTGGGGAACAGAGCAGCCAGTCAGGGGGGACGCTCCCAACTGTGTTCGGGTTAGTAAAGGGAATTTATCGTGCAGCCGTAAAAAAACTGTTAAAAAAAATGTCAAAATGGGTAAGCACCAGACTCTTTTACCATTTAAATAGAGGGTTTGTTAGGTATTAAACTTAAAAAAAAAGAATAGAAGAAGAAAGAATTCAGCCACTGGGGTCTGCATCAGCCCAAGTCAAGTCAAGTTAATTTATACAGCGCTCCATCACAAAGCAAGTCTGAAAGGAGAGCAGAGAACAAACCTACCTGGGTCTAACTAAATCCATAATCCATCACAAAATAAAATGATGCAATACAGAATAAATAAGTGGAATAACAGACAAGGGGACAAATGAGAAAAAAGACACGAGGGAGGGATTAAAAGAAACCACAAGACACATAACAGCATGTTAGAAAGACATGACAGGCCTACCTAACCTACCGAGCCGAGTCTAACTGGCACCACCAACCTGAGACACTCAGTGAAGACGAGGAAAAACTCCCAAGAAAAACCTTTTTAGGGGAAAGAAATGGAAGACACCTTGGCCAAGTTCTCACAGGCCCGAAACATCATTCTTTTTTACTTTTGTGACACCTAAACATTTTGACGAACAGTTATAAATGAAAGAAAGAGAGAGCGGAGCGTAGGGCTGGGCGATAATTCAATATTATCGTTTATCGTCTTTCTATCTCATAAAATGAGGTATGGTAGGAATATTATTTGAATATTTCTGTTTTGTTTGACATCACACCTAACATCACCATTCGGTTCAATGAGATGAACATTAATTTGATTATCTAACGTGATTTTGCATACACAAACCATATCGTGATATATATTGATATCGAGAAAAATCCTTATGATTATCGTGATCTTGATTTCAACCATATCGCCCAGCCCTAGCGGAGCTTCTCTTCCACACTTCCACAATACAACAAAGACAGTGAAATGTGAAGGTGACAAATGTAAAGCGTCTACCTGCAGCATGATGGGCGGAGTGGCAGGATAGGCCTGCGAGCCGTCACAGCCGTCCTTCACACCGCCGCTGGACTGTATGTTCTGCAGGAACACAGCATAAAGTATTCATCAGCTATCTTGTCTACAACCACACGCTGCGTCCAAAACATCAGTCAACATTTTTATTTCATGTCCCTCTCCTCCCCTCGCTCTGCTCTGGGAGCCTGGCGACTGTTTACAGGCGAACTGCCACTTCCAACATGCTGCTGAAACATCCAGAGAGGAAGATAGAAATACTTATGATGTGCAACAGAACAAAACTGGGTTGTAGATATAAAATAACCTTTTTTTTTTTTATAATTTGAGGCAGAGGTGTGACCAAGTCAACTTTGCTCGAGTCCCGAGTCAGTCTCAAGTCTTGAGGCACAAGTCTTAAGTCAAGTCCAGGTCAAGTCCATGTCATTAATGTCAAGTCTCAAGTCTAAATGTAGAACAGCAAGTCAAGTCAGAACAAATCAAGAGTCCAGTATCAATTTAATATCTTAAAGAAAACTAAATATCTAGGACTTTTCAATGCAATATGGTTTTAATAGGATAAAAACTTGGTAAGAGCATCATGAGTTTGATTTCTACTATATTTCAACTCCAATAAATTCAATCATTCCATACAAATTCAGAAAACAGAATTTAAATTCAGTCGTCTGCTGGAACAAATCTCATCACTTTCAATCTAAGTCATTTACACAAACACAAGATCTCAAGTCAAGACTTTAGAAACCTTTTCAAAGTCGAGTCCTAAGTCACTAGAACCCAAGTCAAGTCAAGTCTCAAGTATTCTCTTCATGCATCAAGTCAAGTCTAAAGCGATTAAACTTGTGACTTGAGTGACTTGAGTCTGAGTCAAGTCCAAGTCATGTGACTCCAGTCCCCACCTCTGATTCAAGGTATTTTTTCTGCCAATCTTTTCTTCACTTGAGTTTAAGCCTTTCACACCTCTTGAGTGTTAGTGGAGTCTGTCTGAGGTCCTGACAGGTGTGACCGTGTGTGACTGACTTGCAGAAAAACCACTCTCACCTGAAGAGAACAGTTGAGCTCTCTGGAGAGTTTGATCAGCTCCTTCTCCACCGACTGGCAGATCGGACATCCGTCACCATGAAGAGCCACGCTGTTCACCAGCAGGAAGCTGAGGAGAGAGAGGCTCAGTAACGCCACCGTCACACACACAGGAGCTGTAGAGTACGCCCCAAAATATCACACCATGATGCTTTTCTCATTTCTGATGGTGGAACAAAATTTGGTGTTTTGGTTTGGTGGCTTTTTTTCCCAATATGAATCACACTATGATGTAACAAGATTACCATCATGCACCTTTTACTCAAAATGGTTTATTCTCTTCCAAATTCTTGCACAAATTTCTTATAATACTGCTGCAGTGTGCAATTTTTTGTATTTATTGGATTAAAAAAAAAAGGCATCAACATGTTGACAGAGATAATATTGTTAAAATGCATTGATTTATAATATCAGGGTTATTAAAGTTTGGGATTTTTCATTATTTTTGCATAGTTTTCCAGTTTAATTTCAGTATCAGTTTAGTTTCAGTTTGTTTTCAGTGTGGGTTTCTTAGTTTTCGTTTACAGAGTACATTGTAAATTAGCTACTTTTTACTTTTACTTAAACAGATTTTCTATACCAGTACCTTTACTTCTACTTGAAAATATCAGCAAAATAAAAAATGCTTCTACTTGAGTAAGACATTCTAGTACTCGTACAAATAGGAACATACTTCTTATTCAAATAAGATTAAGATTAAGATTAAGATTACACTTTATTGATCACCTAGGGTGTCACAGCAGCAATTGTACAGAACAATGTACAGGAAAGGTAATAAGGTAATAAAAATAGTGCAGGAAAGATATAAGGCAATATAAATAAATGTAAAATTATGAAGATAAAAATAGAAAACTAAGTGTCTAACGTGTCAAAAGTGGTGTTGAGCATTAAGTCCTGTGTAATAAAAAGTCATGTGTAAATTTGAGTCTAAAATATCCCTTAAGCCAAAAAAACTTGTGCTCATCAACATATTTCAAAGCACAGGATCCCTGGAACAGTTTGGTGTGTGTGTATGTCTTGCTCAGAGGCACAGTGGCACACACACACACACACACACACACATACACTGAGGGGATTAAACCTGTGACCTTTCAGTAACAGCTCAGCCTGTTGAGTGCAAAGCGACCGGCTACCTTCATCAGGTTTGTTTAAAAGTCCCGCCGTGACTCACTTGACTCCCTTTTTGGTGACGATCCTGGTGGAAGTGGCGTTGAAGACTTTCTCAAAGCGCTGCAGCTTGAACCAGTCCATCCTGTGGAGAGAGAGAGAGAGAGAGAGAGAGAGAGAGAGAGAGAGAGAGAGAATGGCCGTTCATCACTCAGCCCGTTCTGTTAAAAACCTGCTGGGCTGTCTGCTTCTGAGCGCTCCAGCCGTACATCACTGGACTATTACATAAGAGGTGTGCCATTTAAATTCCTATACTGCAAGTGTTGTATCAAAGCACATTAAAGCCACCGCATGTCTCCATAATCCTAAATATCCTCTCCATGAAATCACAGGCAGGGAAGACTATAATATAGAATAGATTAGTGCGTCTCAGTGTAATGAGGCCCACTGCTGTGGAGCGGGCTGCTTTTCCCCCTGAGGTGTCACATATATCTCACTGAAATTCACTATAATTGCCTCATAATCAAATATTTTCCTCAAACACAATGCGATGCAGAGAAATCCAATCTGCTCTTTTCATGCAAGGTGTTTTGTGACATTTTTTCAAGCAACCGATAACTTGCTTGCCCCCTTGGTACCAAAATTTTTCAAGCCAAAGCCCCCCAGAGACACAAAGTATAAGATTTTGTCACTTTTTTTTACTCTATTTCTGTTCTCTGTATTACTGTTTTATTACTGTGCTGCACCTTGTAACATTTGTTTTGAGAGGCGCATAATGAATAAAGTTTACTTACTTATATCTGAGAAGGTTTTTGTGGTCAGATATGACTTTATATGTAATTCTGTAACTGGGAGAGTGAAACCAGTATTCAAAGCCACTCATTCTGTCAGCCATTCATGTCTAGAGAGTGAAAAAATTATGAATTTCACTCTTCTTTTAGCTGCTGACCCTCTGGAAACAGCTCAGGGACCCTCTGTGCTCCCCGGACCACAGTTTGGGAACCGCTCCCCTACACAGCTTTATCATAAAGAAGCTGATGGTGATCTACCACAGTGGTTCTCAACGTGCGGTCCGGGGACCTCCAGGGGTCCTCGAGAGGGTTCCAGGGGGGTCCCCAGCAAATCGATGAATTATTAAACTTCACCATTATTTCATTTACAAGAAGTTAACACAATTAGAAAATGCAGAAGAATGACTGTTTTGATCATAGTTTCACTGTTATCTCTCTACCTATAATACAGATAGTCATGGAATTCTGGACAAAATCATATCTAACAATACAAATATTCTCAGATGTCCGAGAGACCAAATCTCATCAAATGGGGGTCCGTGGCCCTAATGTGGACTAAATCCTTGATATGAAAAAGGTTGAGAATCACTGATCTACCAGACAGCATCAAAGTTCAAAAGGTGGCAGCTTATATGCAAAAGTGTCTGTCTTACTCGTAATGGAAACCGATGTCATGGTTCCCAACCAGCACAACCAGTTCTGTGTCGGTGGAATGCCTGAACATCCTGTGGAAGCGGCGCACGTCATCCTCCCAGTCCTGCAGGAGGAACAACACAGGCAGCGCTGTAACCTATGTCTTTAGTTTTCAATCATGTCTTGTGGAAAACTCCCCTGGGAGCCCCCATTAGAGTTAATGGGGTCCCTATGGGTCACCAAGTGGCTCCCATGGGTGTCTGTCTTTGTTTTGTTTTACATTCCTTATTCCTCTTTGCACCTGCAGGGGACCAAACGCACATAGGAGACCTTTAATTACGTCTTGACATCCACCTCTAACAGATTTACCTAATGTTTTTCATAGTGATCTGTATCTAAATGAAGACAAAATGCTGCCATTTTTTATATTTCTCTCCCAGCATATGTCAAGGACAAATTCAAGGGTTTGGATTCTTCCTCGAGCAGAACAGCCATGGCATACAAATCATAAAAGATGATGCAGAAAATGAATGGAGGAAGACAGTGTGAACCCGATGGAGAACCTATAGTGGATCCCCATTACAATCCCTTGTTTCATGTGTGGGAATCCCCATGGGAAATTTACAAAACAAAAGATGATGTACCACGGAGGGCCAGGGGGACGAGTTTGATTGAAACCTGCATCCTCTGGGGCCTGGATGGCACATGATATGACTGTGTATGCACGGATTTCATAAACATCACCAGTGTTGATGTGTGCGTGTGTAAGAGAGAGAGAGAGAGACAAAGCGGGGTGAAGGAGCTCTGCATACCTTCTGCGAGCTCCACTTGCCTTCGTCGAAGATGTCCCCGAGAATAAACACGATTTCGGGCCTGAGCAGCCACAGCGCGGTCTGGAAAGCTCTCTCCATCTGCCATTCCCTGTGCGTTTGGACACATGTCGGTCACCGGTGTTATTGTTGTTTACCGATCACTTCTGCAGAGCTGGGGTGACCACATGCATGGGGGATGGGGGGGGTGGAGGGAGGGAGGTGGGGATGGAGGGATTTCATCGAGAGAGAAATGAATGAAAGCTGAAAATACCTTCTCAGCTTGTCAAACCAGTGTCCCCCGACGGCTCCGAGGAGGTGAGTGTCCGACAGCACCATTGCGCGGAGAGTTGAGTCCATCGGCCGGCCGTCGATGCCCTCTCCCCCCCGCACATGACTGATCTTCGGCCAAGCGCACTTCAGGATGGTCGGGAAATAGATGAGGTACTCGCAGAAGAAGAAAACGCCGCCGACCACGAAAATCAGCACGACCACGGCCATCCATCTGGCGCTAAACCTCGGCATTTCTTTATTATTCGGCGTTTGGGTTGCCCTGAACTGGCGCACTGGTGATGGAGCGGTCCATGAGGCATCTTCCCCTCTTCCAAACCTCAGTGTTTAGGTTTCCAGCCTGATGCTCATGGCAAGTTGCTCAGCACGTTGAACCTGATAACAGTCTCGTCTGGTCTGGATGATGGAAAAAAAAATGTCCCCCCTGCGCCTCTTCTGCCTGTGGTCAGACAGCCTGAGCCGCCAGCCACAAAATCGCAATCAGAGCGCCTCTCGGCTCTCACCACTGTCAAGCCAGACAGAATGAAATACAACACTTCTGGTCCCAGCTTTCAAAATAAAACCCTCATTGATTGATCTTTTTATAGATCTTTTAGACTCAGAATCAGATTTATTGGTCAAGTAAGCAAAGTTTACATATACAAGGAATTCAACTTGGTGGTTAGGTCACATTTAACATAAAAACATCACAAAATTATAGACAGAATTATAGCCTAGTAGTAGACCTATCTATTAATTTATTCATTACAGTGGAAATAAGGGGATGTAGCCTATCTCTTTTTGAGATAGTAGGCTATAAAAAAAAGTTATATATAATAGTAGGCTAAAAATAAAAAAAAATAGAGATTTAAAAAATAGGTCTCTTATCTATTTGCTATTGGAATCTGACTGAAATAATTTGACATGACACAATCCATTAATTTAGCCTATCTATTTTACAGCTGTAGTTTCACAATAATCTAATAATTTCATTGAGTAATTTAATGTGATTTTACTGTTCTCTGTCCACCCCAACACCTGATCATTCTTTTTTCAAGTGGCAAATTTCACACTTTTATTTTGAAGGCAAACTCGCATAGCATCCGATATTTTTCTCGCGGACTGCGGCTGGCTTGTCGCGGCTTCTCTATTCGTTTAATTTGAGGCATTCCAGATTAGTGGTTTTAGCTTGTGTGTGTGTGTGTGTGTGTGTGTGTGAGAGAGAGAGAGGGGCGGGAGGTGGGGGATGGGGGGGACACGAGGGACTGTCAGTACTTCAATAAAAAAAAGGCTGTTATCAGTACGGCTGGTAAGAAGTCTGTGGGTTGCCATGGAAATTTATTGAACTATTAATAAATGTCTCTTATGATCTGTCACAGAAACAGTGGCGTCTGTATGAGTATCTTACAATAACAGATTCCTCACAGTTTGAATGCACAACGTGAGAGCTGGAAAGGAGCCAGAAAACATGCGACAAATAAGTTTAGCTGATTAAGAGAAGAAATCTAATTACCAGACTGCTTGTGTTAACGGCGCTTGTTTGGATCAGAGTTTTGATTGAGAGGATCGGAGCCTCACACATTCTCAGAAACTCCTCCAACAACATTGTTCTATGATTGTGGACAACAATGAATGATGAGTAGAGTTACCTGCCTAGCCAGTTGGTTTGCAAAACTAATACCTCCGCAGTGAACACCCTCCTCCTGAATGAGGATATTCATGCTGCTGTTGAACTTTGTTAAAATGTTTTTTTTCCTTTCTTTATTCACATTTTTTTCCCCAATTTCAAATAAGTACAAACATACAGACCACCAAATAACACAAGAAACATAGACACTAAAATACACACATAGGAGAGAGGAAAAAATGGTGAAAAACACAATAAAATATGTACAATTTAATATAAAAACCATACAGTTGATTGCAGTTGATTCTAATATGAAAGGAAATGGCACCAAAAACAGTCCACAAAAATACCAATGTTGATTATAGCAAGAACATCAGGACTCCTAATAGAGAAGGTACTCAATCATCCAAAATGAAGATTATCCAAAATATATAAATACACCTGCTATTGTAGGCCTACTATTGGTCCAAAATATAAAAAATACAGATACAAATAAAGGTGCTTGGAACCAACATAATTATTATTTATTTTTATGAACAATTTACTGTTAAAGGACCTATATGGGACTGATTGGCTAAAGAATGTCTCACTTGGTCCAATGACTATGATCAAGATCCCTTACAGTGGAAAAATACTCATTTAAAAGTAAAAGTCCTGCATTCAAAATTGTACTTGATTAAAAGTATAGAAATAGCCTATTAACAGTAAAATGTACTTAAGTATCAAAAGTAAAAGTACTCGAGAAGTTCCCTTTCAGAGTGTTACATTATTGATGCATTAACCTGTAAGAAGTATTTTAATGTTGTAGGTCTAATTACTCCATATAGTTTAAACTCAAACAATGCATCATATTTTATGAGCTTATTGTATGTTTTGCATGTAAAACCTTATTCTGCAAAGTAACTAGTAACTACATCTGTCAGATAAATGCAGTGGAGTAAAAAGTCTGAAATGCAGTGGATTAAAAGTATAAAGTCTCATAAAATGGAAATACTCAAGTAAAGTTCCAGTACCTCAAACCTGTACTTAAGTACAGTACAGTACATGCAGAGCGAGAGTAAAAATTCACTCAATCAGTTTGATCTATTGAGAAACATCTTCCTATTCAACAAAAATCACCCTCTTGGCGGCCAGAAAGTCTAGACCAACAAGCAACAAGATTTACATTCGATCTGCCTCAGAGTGCATCAATCACCTCTATAGCCAGAAGTTCCTAACTAAAATAAAGTACCAACTTTTCCACAGCCATGCCAGCATTGATCTGAGGAGTTTGGATCCATTCTTTCAACTCTTGAGTGAGTTATAGATTCATTTTAAATTGCAAAACACTGAATTGAACTGAATTAGATCTAGTTTTTTCTTTATTCTTTGTTTTATTTTAAATTTCAGTGACATAACATAAGCACCTCAAAATAATACTAGACAACGTAATACAAGATGTCACAAGCAAAATACAAGAACAACACATAACACATAATAACTTAGTACTCGACAAGACAAGTACAAAACATTACATCATCAGAACAATACAAAGTCAAGGGGAAAATAGGGGTAAACAATTGTAACACTTTAGATTAGGGAACACTTAATTAACTATTAATAAGTTGCTTATTAACATGCATATTAGTAGTGTATTGGTTCATTATTAGTCATTACAAACCACTTATTAGCACCTTATTCTGCACTACTAGCTTTCCCTCAACAGCCTCCTAATTAAAGCTTATAGCAGTCAGTAAGGAAGTTGTTGCACATGAATCAGGCTCTTAGTCTGCTTTGCTCAGCTATAGGTGCTAGTGTCACATATTATTGAGGGAAATTATTAAACTATTGAGGGAAAACCCATAGTTAATTAGTTATAATAATATAATTCGTTATATGGTATTTGTGTAATGGGAGGTGAGGAATCAGCTCTCAAGGTACTTCAAAAATGATAAAGATGTAGATATAGTTATTGAATCTCTCCATATTCTGTCCCATTCTGCAGAGCTTAGTGACACACAATAGGTTTTTGCATTGAAATGAGTGTGTGAGTGGATCAGCTGAAACAGTTCCTCTATCACAAGCAGGCATCCTCAGCTTTGTGTGTAAGGCAGAGAAATTATACAGCAGAGAAATTCATTTGTGTGTTTGGAAAAAAAATGGATTTCAATTGAGCATACTGCAAAAATGCATTATATTTTTAGGCTGTATTTCTCTCTGCACAAGCTATGATTTCCCCATTCTTCTATGATTATACCTGTGATGCTGTGACGCTGCCACACCAAATTAGCCCCAGGGTTTCCTCCTTCCTTGTTCCATATTGGACATGATGTCAAAGCAGCACCTGTAGTCCCAAGCCTCTTGTGATTTAAAAAAAAAAAAAAAAACTTTGTTGAACTTGAACTTTGTTAAACTGTTGACTGCCCTTCATTTGGGCCACACAGCAATGTGGCAAACGTTTACAGCAGCAGCCTCTGTGCTGTCGTCTGCAGATGAAGCTTCGTTTGTCTCTTTCAGTTTGACAGCAGTATGAGGAAGATAGTGAAACACAAAAATGCAGCCCGGCAACAACAGCAAAAAGGAAGCAGGTGCAAAGTGATTAGAGGGGAAAGGCATCTCAGTTTCAGACTTCACATTTGCACTTGTTTGTGCATGAATGAGCATTTCTGTCTCTAGAAACCAAAGGGAGGAGAGTCCGGTCCCTGATTCCCTTTCAGGCTGAGGGAGACTGCATTGAAAAGTTCAATAACACCAACAAACATTACATTCGGCTTAATGCTGAATGCGGGTGTATTCCCTTCTGGAACAATAAAAACAATTCATGTTCTTCTACAATTCAAGCAGTGGAAAGAGTGGAAAGCTAAAACTAAAACATCCTACTCAAGTACAAGTGTTGTTACTTTAGTAGAAGTAAAAGTACTGGTGTAAAAATCTACTAAAGTAAAAGTAAAAAGTAGCATATTTAAGATGTACCTAAAGTGAAAGTTTACAAAAGAGAACGTTGTTAGATGTGATCTTTTCCATACAATTCTAAAAGGACAAGAGGACAGAGTTCAAAAACAACAAAATAAAGTGCAGAAACAAAGTAAAGCCAGATTACTCTTCTCTTCTTTGCTGACTGATCCTTGATGCTTATGGAGAGAAACAAAATCTGTCCTCTGTAACTGATGTGATTTAAAATGTAGCGAAGTACAATTCTTCAGTGAAAACGTACTTAAGTAAACGTAAAATTACTGACTCAAAAAAGTACACAAAAAAGCTGCTCAATTACAGTAACGTGAGTAAATGTAATTAGTTACTTCCACCCTTGAATACAAATCATTCATTCGTTTAGATGTGGTGGAAAATTTCCCCCCACAATCTGAAATGTAAATGACCAAAACCAAATCTAGATAAAATCTACAGGAAACACTGACACAGATCGTCATGAACACAAAGACAAAGGCACTTTGTTAACCGAACAAATGAAGGCAAAGGATTCATTTACATGTGAACTGTTTTTTGTATGGTATGATTTTACATCTTACTGTGGGTGACAGAGGGAAGCGGTCAGCTGGCTCTGTGGTTACCGTGGGAGACCAGGTTTCATTCCTTTTGACGTGTAAAACCAGTCTGGAACAAGACCTCGTCCCTGATGGACACACTCTCACTCCAGGTCCGCATGAGGAGCAATTTGTTCAAATGTTATACAGGATGTCAGGGAAAAAGTAACACTCAGCTCCGCTTGCCTCAGAGTTCCCAACGCATTTAAATGTTAATAACTCATCCAGTTCGTTTCACAGAGTAAAACCCTGAATTAAAGTGTGTGATAATGGATCTGAAGTAAGAGGTACCTACAATTTCCTGACTATACTTCTCTGAGAATATGTTAAGAAGAGGCTATGAGCATCACAAGCAGAATCAATTTGCAGGTTAAATTGAATGCAATCTCACAGATTCAGAAACGAGTCATTTGTCCAGGAGCGCTTTTGCTGTTTGGGGCTCGGAGATGATTTACTGATTTTGACAAGCCTGTTTTTCAGAGTATTGATTTGCAATGTCTGGACTGGTGCAGCTTTTTAAAACTTGCCTAGAGAGTGTAACAGATACGGTCTCCCAGGGCTTCTGGATCTGGCAGTAACAAGTTTTTCTGTGTGTGTTCCCATAAATTAGGGGAAAATGAATACGTTCATTACAGGTGAAAACAGTAGGCAGACATCAAAATGAAGGCCAACTGATCAACTTTTGTTTCAATACACACAGAAGTAACACAACTAGATTCTTTCATTCAGTTTAATTATCCTTCTACGTTACAACAGGATCCCCATATGCACAGCTCTTCTCAATAGCCAGGTTGTACCAATTGCCTTTTCCTCCCTTATAGGCACTGGTGACTATTCTCGCCCATCCATGTTCTCCCTGCAAACAAAAAGAGACAATCACTATGTATTATGCATACAAGAGAAGCAATGTCTGTCAAAAAAAATTAAATCATAAAAGCCATTGTCTGTTCTTTACTGACAGAAAGAAACATTCTGTGTGAACAGGACCTGAACTAAATGGATGACAGACAGTGAATGCATGACTTAGAAAGCATTCAGATTTAAGCAACAAAGTGAGTTATGCCAAACAGAGGCCAGGAACTGCTGTCTGGGTGTGGTGCGAGGCCGCATTCAGAGACAGACACCAACCCAAAACTCTCCCCAGGAGTTCCTGACGATCCAGTACTCCGTCCCGTCCTCGGCCTCGCCCCAGCCGGCCACCGATATGATGTGATTCATCAAAGAGAGGGGGTGAAACTCTGCAAAGATCCCTCCAGAATACGCCTCCAGGCCGGCCGTGGCCATCACCCCGCAGCTGGAACAGAGAGCAGGACCTCTGAAGTCTTCTTAACGTGTTTAACACATTACGAGCCGTGGTGTTTGACGTTTTCAAGGATCTTTGAAACGGCATTTAAAATGATCACTGATGAAATCGGCCTCAAGAATATGATACAGGGAATCTGCAGGTTTCAGTGAGCCAAATTTAAGACTTTTTTAATGCTACCTGGAATTTAATTTAAACCAAAATAAAGAAACAAAGCTGTCAAAACCAGCAGACTATTTCTGACTGAACATAGCTAATGAAAGTTCACAAGCTCTAAATGGGGGAATAAGAAAAGGACAGCGGGATATTAACTGTTGAGGGACATGAAGTCCAAAGCAGACAGGATGAATATTGTACTACTAACCCTCTTCTGTATTAATCTAAGAGTGGAAATGCAGCACAAAGAAACCTGATACTACATGGTGAAAAACATAAAACCTCTAATGACTTATTTAAGACATTTTAATACTTCCTACGGCCTTAAATTTGGATGATTTAGGACTTTATCAGGCTTTTTAAGGACCCACAGAAGCTCTGAATGAAGTAAGATTACATTCAGTGCCGTAAAGTTTCCTCGGAGGTTTGGAAAAGGATTAAATATACATTACTAATAAAGGTTTCCCTGTGATGAAGACTTTACTTTCTTGCACTCTGTGAAATGTTCTGGCTTTAGAGAGAGTGTTTGGCCAAATCTGCTCTTCACACACAGAGGACCTCGGTGGATAGATGATTAAAAAATGACGCGAGGAAGATGACTTACACTACCTGATGGGCCCGTTGGTGTAAATCTCGGCTTTCATCCTGTCCCTCCCTGAAACTTCTCCATAGTCCCCCACTTTCCACAGTGTGTAGTTCTGCACAACAGCGCAGGAATCAAAGAAGGAGCAGGTGCCGCACCGGTTGAACAGCTCACACCCTGCAGACCGATAAAGACACATGGATAAAGTTATTTTCAATACTTTACAGTGTTAATGAGCTTTAAGTCACTATGAAACAAGAAATGACATTTTCACCTTGTTAGCCAATTCTCCACCTCATAACATACACATGTTTATAATAAACGCCCCCAAAAATTACACTTTTTGCATTTTCTCATATTTTTATATCACAACCCCATTACTTTTACCTCCTGGAAAACTGTGTATTTGTGTATTTTTAGTGGTTATTTCATAGCGTATCAGTAGACGCACATTCAAATTCGAACCAGTAATACCATCACAGATTTTTTAACAAAAATCGACAAATTCACAACTTTTAAAGTGACATGAGTAGCAATACAGCTGAGCACTTTTTTGGGCGTTCGTTCACCCCTGAAAACCCTGCTGCCTCCTCCTCCTCAGACTCCATGGTTGCGTCCCGGCGGCGGGGAACTTATTCATTTTGAAGAATCTGCTTTGAAGAGTCTGTGAACGTCAAGATTATGTGCAAAGCATTTTTTGAACTTTTTGAACAGTCCATCTCTGTCTTTTATGATCCGCCCCAACACCCTGCTTCAAAAGGAAATATGTTGAATTACATGAGCAAGTCACCATCGAAGTGACGTTTCCTCGAGGCTACGAGTGTGCATAGAGTTTTAGAATCAGAATCAAAATATTAAGTAAATCCCATCATGA
The DNA here is from genome assembly GCF_046629955.1 of Centroberyx affinis. Classification (NCBI taxonomy): domain Eukaryota; kingdom Metazoa; phylum Chordata; class Actinopteri; order Beryciformes; family Berycidae; genus Centroberyx; species Centroberyx affinis. The sequence continues at coordinate 88,914 of NW_027280112.1, forward strand.
AATCAGAATAGAGGAAGAGTTTTGTTGCATAAGGAAGGGCCTACTATTGAAAAAAGACAAATGACTGATAGCACACATTTATAACAAAGCATGGAACTTTTTAAAAGATTTAAAAAGTCTTTAGTTGACAAAATTACTTATGGAGACTTGATCCTCTACAATTCAGACTCGCTGAAAGACAAACTTCAGGTTATGATTTATTTTTCTTCTGTGGCACTTTGGAATACAACTCTTCATTGTGATCAGAATCAAAACACGATAAGAATCACATTAAATGACGAGGATGTAACCGGTTTACTTTGGTTTTTGGCCTGGTAGTTGTTGCAGGTCTCGTCAGGAATGCCTCTCTGGTGGGCGTAGGCGTAGACTCTCAGGTGATCTCCTCCGAAACAGGAGCCCGCCCCCCCGCAGTCGATGACGTTCTGGACGGACAGGTAGGCCGACGGCCACGCCCCGCCACGCTTAATGTTGATCCGGTCTTGGACAAAAGCATCAGGTAACAATAATGTTATTAAACTGGTATAGGCACACACATATTGTTATGGGACATGAAGTCCAGCTGTGTTTAGTAAAGCAGAGAGGAGGAACATTAATCCTGTTCTCTTAACACTGTTGTTTATTAGTCTAAGAGGAAATGCAGCACATGGTGAAAAACACAAGACCTCTAATGACTTATTTAAGACATTTTAATACTTTTTAAGGCCTTAAATTTGGATAATATACTTTTTCAGACTAGATGGCACCAAGCCATTAAGGGGCATCCTAGCCAAATGTGTAGGTCCCACAAATTTATGCTTATTCATCGTTTAGCATTTATATACAGTGTAAATACGTATATTTTACATTTTTTGCAATAATTATTTCATTAAAATGTCTCTTTTTTAGATTCCATCTTTGTTTTCTGTACAGTTCAACTCACTTTAACAGCCTTGTTCTGGTATCTTACACTGAGGTTTTGACAACCAGCATTCAGTCATGCTATCTATCTATCTATCTATCTATCTATCCATCTATCTATCTATCTACTTGTTTATCTATCAATCTATCTATCTATCTATCTATCTATCTACTTGTTTATCTATCTATCTATCTATCTATCTATCTACTTATCTATCTATCTATCTATCTATCTACTTGTTTATCTACTTGTTTATCTATCTATCTATCTATCTATCTATCTATCTATCTATCTATCTATCTATCTGTCTATCTATCTATCTATCTATCCCTCTCTCCATCCCTCCCTCCCTCTCTCATCCCTCCATCCCTCCGTCTCCATAGTAACCTGCCAGTGCGCTGGTGGCTCCCATGGCCCAGCAGGATCCACAGTACTGGGGGATGTGTTGGTTCCGTGTGACGCTCACATAGTTCTTCCCGTCGATGTTCCTCCAGTCCCAGGACGGAGGAAGGTCTGACACGTTCACATATTCATGAGGCCTGGGATACGTCCTTATAAGGATATAGAAGAAAAAGATAAATAATTTTTAATATCTTGCTCTAATTATCAAACGGCTTGTTTGAGGTAAAGACATCAAATCATCCCTTAGGAGAAAGAACTATAGTAAGCCTATAATAAATGTAGCAGCATATAAATATCACAGGAACATATTGAGTCTCCATAGGAATATTACAGGGATACAGTACATTACATCACATTATAGTTATACATTACATGTCATTACTGTATTATATTGTATTACTGTGTCACTTATCACATTACATTACATTAGATGTAATATAGATATAGATAAAATAAGGTTACTATAAAGTACAACAACCTGTCTATAGGAATATTACAATATTATATTAGATTATATTATATTGTATTATATTAAGATAAATTAAGAAATTAAGATTAAATTAAGATAAGGTTACCATTAACTCACTATTGAATAGGCTACTACTATAATATTATAGTCTCAATTAAGAGCCTATAATATTATAGGAATACTATAGCAATACCATAGAAGATAAAAAATACCATAAGGTCACTATAAACTAACTACTGAGTAACCTACCACAAACACACTACGTGCCTACAGGGACATTATTTATTTATTATTTGTTATTTTTCGTTATGGTCTATCTATCTATCTATCTATCTATCTATCTATCTATCTATGCATTACAAATAGCCTGTATGCTGGATATAGTTGCGGATAAATGTTTTCAAAAACAGCGCACAGGAAGAAAATGTCTTTCCAGTGTCCAACATATATTTTAAATCACTGTCATCTTCATGTACAGATGCATTTTTGGGACAGGTTTGTGTATATTTGGAAACATGTCTCTCTAACCTTATATAAACTTCTAGGCTGTATGTGAAATATTTCTTACGCAGTATGGGTCGGTTGTAACAAGTCAAACGAATGAAGTGTATTGACGGTATAAATACATTTCCTCTGAACTCACCTCACACTGTCCGGTCTGTTGTCTCTGATGGGTTTGTAGCACGGCCCGGACAGTCCGCTCGTGCCGCTGCTCTCCGTGATTTGCAATTGAAATGACGCATAAAATAACAACAGTGATCTAGTTACTAACGACGCCATGTTGGTTTCACCTCACCTCCTCTGACACGGATAGAGCGCCCCCTACCGGCGAGGCTCGAGGTGAGTCAATGTGTGTTTGTTTGTGTGTCACTGTAAAAACTCATAGTGCAATTTAGTGAAATCAACTCATCTTTATCCATTAATGCAATGTATATAGATGTGTTTGTCAATTTCAACTTAAAAGTGCTAGTTATGAGCTTCATGACTTAAAATCATGAGTTCATATCTTGTGACTTAAAATTATGAGTTGAAAGAACACTACTCCCTTATAAAGCATTCACTAAACTCACCACTGTTTATTTAGTTTTAGTTTTATTTAGATTATTAGCAGACTTCCCAGTATGCATAGCATTAGGTTTAACTCTCCAGAAACTCTTCCTTCTTCTGGTTTGAATGAAGTTACAGGATAGAGACTTGTATGTATATTTGGTGAATCATAGGTCAATTTCTGATTTAAAAAAATTAAATAAAAAACCATGATAAAATCTACTATCTATCTTATCTATGTATCTGGGAATTCACCATTAAGTAAGTTTCTCTCTGATGCACATGACAAGTATAATCCACTACTATGTGCTGAACTGTGTATTAATCATGTGATACAAGAGGAACTCAAACTTAAACTTAGCAAACCTTGTGAAAAAATAAATAGCACTGGATTTCAGTTCATCAATTAATGCATTCAACTTGGAAACACGAAGCTTTTCTACATTAGAACAACTAACTAATGATCTTTGACCTAACTATTCAGTACTACTTCAGTCAACTCACAATTTTAAGGCAGCAAGGAAACTTATGTTTTAATATTTTTTGCAGTGTACAGTATTTATTTATATGTGTGTAAATACATTTATATTTATACACATATGTATAGCAAATACATTTACACATATCCATATACATTTACATAGATGCATGTATAGTTACATGTACAAAACATTTCATATTTTATAATCCATATTGAAGTTATTGATTTGTTTTGTTGTTTTTATTGTTTCATTATTTGACCCTTGCTGGATCCTGTTACTTTTGCTGCTACAACAACCTGTTTTCCCCACGCAGCTCAGTAAAGTTTCATCTTAATGTTATAGATAAAAATAGGTGTTGCAGTAAATCAGATTTTGCAGTCTCAGCAGAAACTTTGGAGGAACCATATCCAGTTCCCGGTTACAATTACATTACACACCAAGGCCTAATGCAGCGCACGATGACTTGTTGGGTTTTCATAGATAATATGCGGCTCTTTAACAAGGTTAGCCTATATCACAGGATGAGGCTCGACTCCAATCAAGCTCTGCTTTTGCATGAGGAAGCACTATTGCTTCTTTTTAATGATAAAAACTAGAATCAAATTAGATGTCCATTAGGCACCTAATGAACCTTTAGCAGGCACATTAGATAAATCACTCACCAGCTGTTATTTGTTACACAATCCATCTTCAGATTTTGGACCTTCTTCTTCTCCTGATGATAATGATGATGATGATGCTGAGCCACTCTTGTAAATCATATGTTGATGTTGATGTTATTATAGGATTCCTGACTTCTTAAACTAAGGGTTGGGATCCAAAATGAGTCACAGGCCGACTTCTGCTGGGTCCCTACGAAGGTTAGACCCATATATTGGTTTGCTGATATTGGCCTTTCAATAAAAAAAAAAGAGATATCGACCAGTCACTTCACCCACATCATACGATGGAGGTGACAGTATGATTTTACTCAACCAGTTTCAGGAGCGACAGTTTGTAAAATATTCAGTGAAACTTGCCATAAAGCAAAAAAACACCCTAAAACACTTTAATACGGTTAAAAAATACATCTATTTGTACTTTGTACTTGACATTTCTATGATTCCAGTCTCCAATAAATATATGTATATATATATATATATAAAAAATACATCTATAAGTGGTGTACCTCGCATTTCTGGGTACTTTTTGTTATTTAATGGTGTATTTTTCTTTTCTGCGCAGATAACTAATCAAACGGGGCACGACTCTCACTTTTTCTCCACTGGAAAAACTCTCGCTCTGTTATAGCTCTTGTTATCGCTCTCTCCACCTACACTTATAACCCGCAGCCGAAGCTCAGGTCCGTTCTCTGGGGGTTGTTGAAAGTCATTCTGGGAAACGTAGGAAATCACTAACTGCAGTGGAAGTAGACAAGGCAGGCGGGGGGAAAGTGGGTAAATTCATCACAAACATAAACACTTCATCACAAAATAACTCATGGAATAAACTGAACATCACTGATTGATGATATATAACAGTGTAAGAGTATCTGAGGATGGATTCTTCTTTGCCTGCAAACCCTAAAATAATTTAATTAGTGCAGGTTTTCAACTGGACAGTTTTCTTGTCTCATGGTCTAAATGCTGTTTCAGAGGCTTTTCCATCCCGACAGCAATACAGTTCTATACTGAATACCTGGAAGTTTTTTGGTACTGAAACTGGTGTAATAAATGTAGGTTACATCAGTATCGACCTTTAGAAAAACATATCGATCAAACCCTAGTTCCTAAAAAGTTCCTGAAAAGTTGTGATATAATATAATAATAGCCAGAGTAAACTACGGCTAAATCTCTAAAGAAAAGATAAGGCTTTGTGCACGGGATATATTCTAGGTCAAGAGTTGCTGGGAACTGCAAGGAGGTCATCAAAGCTAAACTTTTCTTGTGCTGAATCCATAGTCCTGGGCTTTCAGTGTGCGGTCACAACTACATACTGTATATATGTGGAGTTTTTTTTTTTTGCTTTAGCTTTGATGACTAAATCTCTCAGTCGGGTCCCAGACTGAGAGGTTAAAAACCTCCGGCCAAATGTCACCATGAAGCGTCTGCTGCATTTTAATTGCAGACACAAACTTTCCTCCTCCAGAAGCACCAGCGCTCTTACTGTCACTTGTGCTGCGGACGCTCCTTGAGAGCAGACACCGCCTACTTCAACTGAGAAGTCTTTTGTGTTATGAAACACAGAGGCTGTTGTCTGCTGGGGGGGTTGGAGGGGACGGGGAGGAATGAAGTGCTGATGACCTTCGACCCCTTAGGTCATCGCTGCTGTGTTAAAAGCTTAAACTATTCCCCCGCTCTGGGACGTCTGCAGATGCACAAACAGTCTTCAATAATGCATGGCCTTATAGCTCAAACCAGCCCCTCAATCTGAATGCTGTAAATCTTTCAGGATGTAATGTAATGTAATGTAATGTTAGTCACCACTGAGAAGTAATACATGCATAAGGTCAACATCCTGAATATCTGCATTAATATGAGCTTGCTCAGATTGTTAATGACAAAATGGTTCACCTTGATGATACCACTAAACAGACTTTGAATCATCAGTCAATACATGCTATTATCCTTCTTCAATTTGCAATAATAAAATAGCTTCTAAAGTTAGTTTCTTATATCCAGCCAGACGACAAGGCAATAAAACGCGGTCGGGGGGTAAATACTTATAGCTTGATCCATTTGTCTCTCAAATATTGTCTTTCTCAATGTCAGGTATCACATCTCTAATGGCTGCAGGGACTCTTCTCAATGATTGGTATTAACATCATTTTGAGGGATGAGAGTTTAATAGTGAGAGTTGAAGCTTGACTTCTTCCATATTGACGCTGTCAAGTGAAAACCTTGTATCTCCAAAATCCGAAGAAAAACAGCCTTGTTGTTTTTTTTAGCTTGACCACCATGTTTGTGTGTGAGTTCATGATGAAAAATGTATAGTCTGCACAACTGCAAACCAGTTCCCAATGATTTATTAAGAATTTGGAGGAAGGCCAGGGGGCCGAAATGTCAGTCGGTTAATAAATCATTGGGAACTAGTTCTACTTTTTCATTGTTATTTTTTCTGTCCTGCACCTGTGTTGACTTTTTAGGAAGTGCGTGTTCTTTTCTTAATTTATACGAATTTATCCAAAGTTAGGGGTTTGAAACTGTTTCAAAAGCCCAAGCGTCACAGATTTTACCCACAGAGGAATGTATCATCTTTCAACTGAAGTTAAAACATGAAAATCACCAAAACTTACAAGGTTACAAGGTTTCCACATGACAACAGCGATGTGTAGTTTTCTAAATTCCATAACAGCCGTCTGCCCACAGCCACCAAAAGCCACTAAGAAGCCCACTTAAGCAGAAACACCTTCAAAGTGCATGGAAAGTGCATCCATGTCAATATTGAACACACATGGTGTGGATTTCACTGCGGATCGATGTTGAAGCAATCTGGACATTAATCTCATTTGCACTTGTGTTTTCTTGTTGGTTTACGCTGCTCCGAGCTGGCAGTGTGAGATCTCCACTGAAATCACATGAGATTCAGGCTTTAGGAAGATTTTCCCTCCTTTCACTTGCAGATTTTAGGGTCGCAGGGTTTATGGCATTAGATTTTAGTGAATATAACCAATACACTGTTTATCCACATAACTATGGTCATTTGTTCCTGCAAAACTGTTCTTACAGATTGGACTGAAACAATTTAAAAGTAAATTTCCAAAACATTATATATACATTTTGGGGAAAAAAACAAAACATTACCTAAAGTTTAATATCTCCCAACTATAGAGCTCCAAGTCAGTAAAAGTGCTGTTGTAATTTTGTCAACAAGAGTCTTAAGTTACCAACTCTCCTTTATCAAGCACCATAATTTGTTTTACTTGTGCACTATCAATCATTTTGTCAGAGCAGATGTCTCCTTTTTCAAATGGTGGATATCTAATTTTGGAATAAAACTGCAGGAGATTTCCCAGCAATTTAGAAACAAAGACAACCTAAATTTGCAGTGCAGTGAGAGCAGGACTGAACTCATTCTCCAGAGCATCTCAGAAATCCAAGCAGTGATACTGTGTGCATGAGGCGGGCATCGTCTCCACAAACTCTACAAACTTTTAACTCTGGATTATGTTTCTGCTATAAGCTTCACCCTCATATTTCTTTTAAAAAAGCAGTATTTTTTTCTTCACTGAGGCAGTTGGAAAGCTGAGACTGATATATAGAACCACAAAAGAACCACAGCACTGCAATATTCACTATCATGAATATAACACCAACATGCTATAATTAATATATTTCTGATTATAGAGGTTCATTTACTGATGTCAGACATCCAATTCATTGTTTTCACCGTCCTTCATCTGGCTGTCATCATCATTTTCCTTTAATCTCATCATCAGAATCTAATTTGAACCTTTTGTTTGGGTGTGTGTTTAGCTAAAAAGACACTCTCTCTTTCCCTATTTGTTGAAATCATCATTCTCTATAGCTATTTTGAGTCTTATTGTCCTCAGCCTTTCGGCTATGAAAAGTAGCACATGTAATTTTAGACACAATATCATTTGGAGGCCTCAAAATAATGAGGATGACATATTTAAAAAACGTTCCCTACTGCAGTGATTATGCATGTTTTGATATTTTATATGCATGTTTTGAGATGTGGCATGCATGCCCGGCAGGAGATTGGCAGGTAAATCAGGAGGGACTGAACCAAACATCCACCGCACTTGAGTAAAAACCGGTCTGTCCATTTGGTGCTGGAACTTATCAATAACTCCCTTTCAAGGAATTGATGAATAATGAATCAAAGACAAATGGTTACTTAAGATACCCATTTATCCGAGGGATTAGGGTTCGTCAGGTCTGAACTTCAAACGGTAGAAACAAATCAAGGACTGACATTTTTTGAGGTTGGGTATTGATTATCGCTTGGCTGCCACTGAGGCACCGCGCCGCCTCGCTGCCGGCCGCAGCGGGGCATCCAGCCCGTCTGGAGTTCCAGGGGAAAACGCCGCTGAAGGCCAACGGCTGGCAGCCAGCGAGCATGTTGATGATCTCTCAAAGTCAACTTTTCCTCAGCAGCATTTAGCTGTTTGTTTTCTTATTTTCATAAACCGTATCCATGTCAGTGATTAGGCCAAGCGATGATTCATGGTAAGTGGGACTTCTGTTTGTGTTTTAAGTGCCCCTGCGTTTCCACGTCTAGGTACAGGAGGGTCATTTGGCTCCGGCCTGAAGACTCCCATAGTACCTTGCTTTCCTGCCTAATGCACTTTAGAGGAAATGTCAGAGTGTGTATCATTTCCTCGTCAATACACTCATTAAACATATCAAAGCGTGCAAATAATTCATGATTGATTGTTTTTATTCTGATGTTAATGCTGCACTGCAGAGTTTACACTTGGCCACTCCTCTCTATCTAATAGTTATGGACAACAAGTAAACATGAGGTCAGCTTTTCATGAACCTAACAGCCATAAATTGTCTCGTTCTTAAATGCAGTTTAGTGCTGATAAATAACCTTCAGTGGAGCTTTTGGCCTTTTGGTACATGAGAATTAAAGGGGAAAACCACTTAATTTCAACATTTGTATATTTTTACTTTGCTGCATAACAGTTTTTATTTAGATTGGAGAACACTCTCTGCTATCATAAAGATTTATTTTGAGGTTAGAAAATACTAAATACTTTTACGTTTCTTGGTTTGTGGAAATCATTGCTCTGTATTTCTCTTTAGATATTTATTATTTTATTATTATATTAAATTATATTATATTATATTATAATTTTTCACAGCTTTTAGGGCAATCAAAATAGTTCAAATAATTTTGAATACAAAATTGATTGGATGACTTTTGTCACTTTGTCCTAAGACAGATAATTTTGTATTAGTGAAGATTCACTTCTATCCCCAATAGTGAGAAATGAGAGTAAAACCTGTCCTGCATCTGTGATGTGACACTCATGTAGAGCTTCAGTGAAAATTAACTGGTACAAATGAAGAAAAACAAATGAAGCTGAGAGTGTCCTGGAGAGTTTTCTGAGGACATGGGTAAATAACTGTTAGCATTGTTATAAAGTAAAGCTCATGTGGGTGTAAAAAAAAAAAAAAAGTCAAGCAAATATTATGTGAGTCAACATAAATTCTCAATAGTTGTTATTATATAGGCGTCTTGATGACATCACAGAAATGACTGACTGAACTCACTGAACTCTGTTCTCTTCCTCTGCAGAGTCAGTTCCCTGCTTTATTTCACTTAAGATGCATTTTTATATATATATATATAAAGTGTTTATTGTGTGATGTTCTATTTTATTTTATTTCTTGTTTGGTTATTGGTTAATCATTTTAACCCTGTAACTGTTTTTTAATGTTGTGAACCACTTTGCAACCTGTTTTGAAAAGTGATATATAAATAAAGTTATTATTATTATATTATTATTATTACCTGTAAGAGTGTTGTTCATGCAGTGTTCACAAATTGGTTGGACTCTACCAAAAAACAATAATACATTTTTTTTTAACTGATCTCTTAATATTTTAGTGACTTAGTGTAGTTTTATTTAGTTTAATTTAGTTGTAAAAGAAAATGTAAATAAAAAAACAAAAAAAAAACAAAAAAAAACGTATATGTAAAAAGTGTATAAAAAAACATGCATCTAAAACATTGGAGACTTATTTCCAATTCTTCAACATAAAAAACCTGGTGGTACAGTAGTGGCAGCAGACATTAACATTATTAACTCCACTGAACCCCTGAAGGAAAACTTTGTCTTTTTTATTGTGTTGCTCAAGGACACTGCAGCAGCTGCCACATGACCTTTAACCCCGGCCTTCCTAGCAGTCTCCTTAAACAACTTTCTCCACCCTGTTGCGAACCATTTGCTGTATCTGGAGTCTAGAGCAGAGTCACTTAGAGGTTGGTGTCTGAGGCACATGCAGCCATTTCATAACACGATAACAGTCTGGTTAGTCAAAACGCTGCAGACAGTTGGCCCAAAACAAGCTGCATATTTTGCTACAATAGTCATAATCATGTCAATAATTTAAAACTCAGGGATAAAATAGCCTACATTTTCCTGACTTAAAGGAATATTGATAGTTTGGTAACACATTGATTACATTGGAGCGGACGTGCTGCGGTGTGCAGCCTGACATCAGTAGGCGTCGCTGTTTCACTCTAATGAACAGCTGGAGATCAGACCTGAAGGGATGCAGTGATCAGTGAACGTGTCAAACCAAACTCGCCTGTAATCTATAAAGCGTTATGGGGAACGATTGTGCTTATTCACTGTGCTTATACACTGAGTCCCTTTTCACTTGTGTCCAGTTTGCTGTCAGCAGTGAATTCTCAGGTTTATAAATTCAATATTCTGCAAACTATTCGACCACAAGTCATTTTTCTCAGATTAAAACCAAAACTATGGATTTGTGACACATTATCACATAGGCTTAATATTTGTGGCTTGCGGTATTTGCATCCCTCCCAGCGTCCCACCTCTTGCTCCCAATTACCAAAGGGGCCGGACCGCTAACCCCACTGCAGACTTCTGAATGGCTGGATCAGATGTCAATCACGGGGTCGCCCTGTAGTCTCCTGTTGGCGAATACAGTCCACACCAGAAGAAGTCAGAAAGTCAAATTTCACCAGGAGGACAAACGGGGAAGAGGAGTTTTATCCCGTTATTGTGAGTCTTCTGAACGCGCCACGCCATATGGTAATATTTTGTGATTTTCTAATATTTTGGGGCTTGCTCACCAGTATCGTTTTGTAGGAAAAGGTGGGTTAATTGGACTTGAAGACTTGTTGGCTCCTTTCTCCGGCTTTTTTTTTACGCGCTGTGCCAGTGCCGCTGTTTGCGCACCTGAGTCCGCTGTTCAGTTTGTGCTGCGGCAACATGAATTTAATCCATTTTTACCAGATGAACAACTAAAGTATGATGGTGACAGCGCAAACCGGTGACATACCTGGCGCGGGGAAACTTGGTAAACGCATAATGTGTCAGTATGGAATATCTGCAGTCCAGGTGTCATCAAGGAGAGCCGACGCGGTCTGATGTGGCCATCTGGAAGAGCGCACCAGTTTGATGCCAACTGGGATTTGACAGAACACAGGACTTTGGGATGCTGCCAGAGAAACATTTGTGAAACAATCTCCGGCTACTTTTACCTGGATTCAACACGGGCTTCCCAAAGCGATGGCTTCTGAGGTGGCGTGTGGACTGGTCTTCAGGTTACTGCTGCCGGTGTGTCTTGCAGCCGGTAAGTTTATGGATCTGCACTTTTTACGCATCTCAGTAACAGGCTGCCCGTGCGCCAGATGGGGTAGATATGTGTGGGAACTGGGGAAATTGATTGCAAGTCTATTAGGTCTATCCAATACCCATATTTACAGTATATAAAGTTAACTTGACATTTGACATTATCATAGGAATCATTATCCTTGCTTTAATTGCTGTTAGTTGGCGTAAAGCATTTTACTTTGGAACAAGGATGTAGTGATTCCATTTACCCACCTTTTTATTTGGGGAATTTTCACATCTTTTAGACTGACATAAATCTTGATGACATAAATTCATAATATACATCTTATAGCAAAACTAAACTGATGTAAAATATCTGAGGATATGGGTCTGTTCAGGGGGAAAAGCATACATTAATGCTTACCTGAAAATACAATTGAATTTTGTTTATATTGGTGGTTGTTTGCCTTGTGATTATCACAAGCTGGAGGTCACAGTTCACCCATCTTTTTTATTTTACCACCACATCACTGCTCAGGACTGTGAAATTAAACCCAAGTAAACGGGACAGACTGCACCTACACACCTACACTAAATTACAAAGCAGCGTCAAAGCGCCTTACCAGCATATGCTTCACCTGTCATGTTTAATTAGATTTTTTTTTTTTACTGAAGGAAAGACAGACGTAGACAAGAGAGCATTCAGTCACTGCAGTGTGCGTCAAAAGCAACCTTTCGGAGCCACCACACGCAGCATGGCAGGCTGTCAGACCGCGTGTATGGAAACGGACTGATAGGCCAGCCGTTTTTCTCCAGTGACATAAAGTGCATCGTTTCCTCTCTTCATAATGTTATTCTAATGCTGTAATAAGGCGCTGGGTGCCCTATTTTATTTTATCCAATCACAGGGTACCATTCTCATCTACTCTAATCATCTATTCTATTCTATTCTATTCTAGTCTATTCCACAGTATAAAAAGAGAAAACGGCGAGGTAGAGCTGGCCAAAGTCACTCATGCACTTTTACTATACTGATTACTATGTTTTATACTATATTAAATATACTAATATATTTTACTATTGCTATTTTACTAGTGACTACTACTATTTACTATACACTTTACTATACTATTTACTATAATGTACTTACTCTGTATTATGTATGTTATTATGCTGTTGTAACATTATCAGTTTGTTTGGTGTCCAGCTGGTTTCTGAGTTTTGCTGAGTAGGTATTAATGTCAGTGTCAGTTGTCTTTTTGGCTTCAATCTGACAGTGAACTTAGTGATTGCTAAACTGTTGGACTTGTGGACTTGCATGTTATTATTTTGAATGTTCACTTGTATGTTGTTATGTTTATATCAGGGCTACATAGTTTTGTGCTGTCTCTTTCCCCTGACCTTACTGGAGTCAGTGGAGTTGTTTCATTGTTCAGTGTTTTTTTCATTACAGCACTTTGTAACTTGGTTAAGAAAAGCGCTGCACAGATGTAGTTGTAATTACTGTGTTATTGAATGCCTTGTCTGATTCACTCCTTTGCTATGCAGATTCAGAGGATGAATCATACCTTATCAGCCTTTGCAGCTTATTTGGATTTGTCATGTAGGAGGTTTTAGATGGTTTCAAGTCCCTTTTGATGGGTTTTAAGGCTGGGTATTGGCAAGGACCTCACGATACGATACGTGTCACGATACATGGGTCACGATAAGATTGTATCATGATACATTGCGATACGATACATATTGCGATACATTGCAATACTCTACATAATTTACTGAAAATTTAAAAATAGAGCTGAAAATACAACTTGCTGTGTACCATTTGGGTAGTCTAATATGTACATCACATTATATTGATAACACAGCGGACAAATTGAGTCAAAACTATTTAATTCAAAGGGATTTGAGGGAAATTTAAGGACATTTTAAATCCGTTTAAAACATGAATAATTTTTTTTTATGTATTGATACAAGGGGCTGGAAAATCAGTACAGTATCATGGAAAAAAATACTGCAATATTCAGCTGTATCGATTTTTTTTGCACAGCCCTAGTTTTAAGCACACTGGAAAAGTCTCGTCAATCTCGGCAGCACTGATCTTATTAGTTACATCGCAGGAGAAGACACCCATCCGTTTGAATGGGAGTTTGTAGAGATGAGGTGCAGCTGAACCGAATCACACCTTGAACGCAGCCTCTATTAAGTGGAGTTCACTTTGTGTTTTAAGCTGTAGTTCTGTGGTAGGCCACAAGTGAAGATGATTAGCATCTAACTGCCAGTGAGGTTTCACTGTGGTATGTGTGACTTGGTAAGAGGAGGCTGACTTATGAGGCTGAGGTACTTTTAAAGCTAACAGCATCCAGCGGTGCTTTCTATAGAGAAGCCCCACTCAGTATGGCCATAATGCATCACTTGACAGTCCGACGCCCCCCTTTATTTCCAAAAGCAATTGTGAGGCCACGCATTGTCTCCATTAATTCGTGGAAAGTCGTTTTAACAGTATGAATTAATAATGCGGTTGTGAGGGAGAGAAGAATTGCCTTCCCGTTATCGTAAACATACCTTTAATATTTTATGTTTTTTCAAAGTGCAAATGAGCACTCGCCATTCACTGCAGCTGTAGACAGTAACCGACAGGATGAGGGGAAAGGTGGGAGTGAAAAGCGGGGAATGTATACAGGAACAGACAGAGTTAGGATGGACAGAAACAGACAGAAACAGTGCTGAAGTCTCTCTGGCTTCTCACCGCGCTCACAAGATATTTCTGTCATCAGCAGCTTCACCACTGGGTCATTTTCCTTAATGCTTCCTTTCTGCTTGTCAAACAGCTGAAAGTTTTCCAGTATCACACTTTAGATAATTGATTTTCTTATCAATGACACGCTCTGTTTGCATAGTAGAAGAGTAACATTTCAGTCACGGATCACAGCTTAATTCAAACTGAATGTAATTGATCTAAAGCAATTACCATCAGTCCATCAGCTCATAAACAGTCTAATACTGTAGATTAGTGTCTTTTTTTCTGTATTATCTGCAACACTGGTGGTTCTTGATTTCTTCTCTGTCCCTCTTTTTAGTCCCAGCTTTGGTTTTACTGCAGCTTGTAGCAATCATAGGAGGTCCGGTTTCTATTTTGATATTTTATTTTTGCAAAAGCACTAATTCTCTGCTTCAGGTCTTTCATTTTGTGTGTTTTGGGGTGAAAATGGGATAAAAAAGTATGGGTTTTTTTTCCCCCAGTTGTGGCCATTTTCTCGTTGTCGTGGCCCATCACTGCTGAATAAACACAGAGGAAACACCGCAGCACAGTAGATGCTATTTGACTCCAAACACCTACTGTATGTCTCCCTTATTGTATGTATCCAGTAGTGTAATATTTGCGGCTGTCCCTCGCTTTCTCGTGTCTCACTGAAAGACTTGTCTGGTGACGTTACATCGTCTCTGTTTCCTGTTGGCCATCTGACAGCACCTCTATTGAAAAGCGCACAACTGTTGGGCCCGTGTGTACACAGTTCCCTTACCACACACACACACACACACACACACACACAAATACACACAAATACACACATTTACAAACAGCTACAGTTTCTCTGATCAAACAGCCCGCTGGTTATGAGTTTATTCCCACAGTCTGGAGTATGAACACGGTTGTGAGAATCCACTTTACCAAATATCCGATAACACGCAGTGTGAAAGTACAAACAGGCCGGTCAGCCGGAGCGGTGTTGAGTCGGCAGGCTGCAGCAGATTAAAGTCACAGTACTGACTGAGGCAGACAAGAGGTGCCAAGTGACGTGCAGATGCTGAGCTGAAGGACACATCACCGGTCTGCTGGGAAGCGTGTGCTAGTAGGGTTTAGGGTCATTGTGTAGATTTATTTGTTTATTTATTTGGATCCCCAGTAGCCACCACCAAGGTAGCAACTACTCTTCCTGGGGTCCACACAAGTAAACATTACATCATAATGCAAATCAATAATGTATTTAAAATCCAAGGCAAAAAGAAACAGAAAATAACAACAATAACAACAAAAAAACAAGCAAACTACCAATAACAACAATAACAACAATGACAACAAGTACCCACACTATATCTAAATAGTCAGTAAAACATGTGATACAGCTCAGGAATGATAGTAGTATTAAAAACAGCATAGACATGACCAAGAAAATTCCTCATTAATGATCATATAGTCAGATATTATGAACCAAAACATGTCCTATTTGGAGAGGGGCTGGTGTTCTGTGCCATTTAAACTCTTTTTTAAAAACAGTTTTACTTGTTAAATGTGTAAAGATTTAAATGTGTAAAGATAGATGCTTTGCAGTTGCATCAAAAAATCTCCTAGCAACCACAGCTGGCGCCATCTTGGAGGTCCAGTAGAGAACTAGTTTTGTGAAAATAGTAGCCTAGCTAAAATAACAAGCAGGCAAAAGAGAGCAAAGGAGAAAAAGGGAGAAAAGGGAGAGCTGTGGTTTGGGTGTAGCTCAATTCAGTGACGTAACAAGTAAAAGTAAGTAGTCTGATAAGGTAGATTTGTTTCCAAGATTACTGTTACACAGAAAACTGCTCTGTCTTTAGCCCTAGCTTGTTTGGTGCTAACTCTACTCCAAAGTTAGGCTACTAAATTGAAGTCAGCTCAATTAACATAAACAAACAGTTAATTTTTGGCTTTGGTAGCTAGCTGACTAGCCAGGGTGGTGGAAGAAGTACTGAGATCTTTCACTTAAGTAAAAGTAGCAATACAACAATGTAAAGATACTCCATTACAAGTAAAAGTCCTGCATTCAAAATCTTACTTAAGTAAAAGTACATAAGTATTGGCAGCAAAATGTACTTAGAGTATCAAAGTAAACATACTCATTATGCAAACTGTCCCCATTTAGAGAGTTATATTTTTCATAAATTATTGGAATATTAATACTGATTTATTGACATACATGTACATGTAAGCAGAATTTTAAAGTTGTCAACATGAAGCTAATCTTAACAATTTAGCTATACTTGTGGGTAGTCTAATCTATAACAATGCTATTTTATAGTTATTTTATAAAGATGATCAAATGTTTTAAATATAAAATATTGATCTGAAAAGTAACTAACTTTAGCTGTGAAATAAGTGTAATGGAGTAAAAAGTACAATATTTCCTTCTAAAATGTAGTGGAATATAAGTACAAAGTAGCATAAAATGGGAAATACTCAAGTAAAGTACAAGTACCTCAAAATTGTACTTAAGTACAGTACTTGAGTAAATGTACTTAGTTACTTTCCACCACTGCCAGTAGGCTAATTTACCAAAACCAGCCCCTACTAAAGCTAGCTTCTACTAGATATGTTAGCTAGTGCGCAAATCAGATGTCTTAACAACAAGATTTTCAAAATTACCTAAACACAAAATAAATCAGATATATCAGTGGCTAAATAAGTTCCCAGCCAAAAACAGTACAGAAATTGAACACTTTACATTTACAAAATTAGCTGCCAGAGGATGCATTACCCTGCCTGAAAGCCTCTATTTACCCCCAAAAGTGTTTTTGTTCATTAAAATCAAGGTGGGAAATTAACAGCAGCTCCAATCCAAATGCTGGCAAGTTTTGGATGTGGCTGCTAAGTTTGCTGACTCTGCCAGACATCCGTCAGCCACTTTGACCTGTGGATGAGAAAGTTAGTTTTGTGCTGTGATTAAAACAGTAAACCTCTTCACTGTGCTGGTACACACATCATGCGGTGAGCTGTCTATTATTTTGTTTGGAGGAGTTTAAATTCCTCTGCTATCTCTCGGTGCCTGGTCCGGCCCGACACCGCACCTTCTTATCTTCTATCATGACATTTATGTTCTAGTCTTTAAATCAGTTGGACCTCATTTCAATACCAGATTTAAGGCTGGGTGACTTTTCTCTGCTGAGGCTTTGTGTGCTAAAATAATAGCTCTTACTGAGAGAGACAAAGACTTGATTCAGCGGTAAATGGGGATTTTGCAGTAATCTGATGTCTGAAAACAACGGCAGTTTATTTTCGTTCCTTGTGTAAAAATCCTCAGATGGTGAGTCACACAGAGAAGCCAAACGGTCAGGCAGACTGCGGTCAAGTGTCTGCAGGCTAGCAGCTGGAGCAGAGTCATAGACTGGTGCAGATAGATAGACAAGTGCTATCTGTGTCTCCAGATAGTGCAGATACAACCGGACAGCTTTGGCTTTGAAAGTCTGAACAGACAAATAATGGGGCAACAGACTCCAGACTGCAGATCTGGGCAAAATGGGAGAGTTTACAGCTTATTTATTGACACATTTAAAGATGCTGAAACACAAAGAGGGGGAAAAATAGAGATGTTGCCGAGAAAAGAATTAAGATTGTGAGTTAATCCCTCCCCATCCTCCCTAAGAGGCTTATAAAAGCATCTGACCTAGACGCTGAAAATGCTTGAAAAGGAAAAGAAAATGACAAACAATTGTGATGAATGCTCATTTACTCTTATTCTCCCCCTGATGCGTCCACATTCAAGGCTGTTGGACCGTCTGGCACGTCCAGCGTACGCACAATACTCGAAACTTTATTCACATTGACATCTACACATGTTTGTGGTTTGCCCTGAGATGAAAGCCCGACCACGTCTGCCGTATAATAGCTTTTGTTTGCCCTTTTCATTGGTCTGTGTGAGGATAGAGAAAGTTCTGGGAGGTTGGCTGAGGGCTTGTGCCGCAGCAAGGGAAAAGGGTGAGCCAAGTCAAATGTCAATGAATAGGTCCATTGAGTGTGCAAAGATAAATAAAAGCACCATTTTCAGCAGTTATGTGTAATTTTTTTCAGTAGTTCAAGACCAGTAGGTGCCCAGACCGGCCGGTGTCTCTGACTTTAGGCGGTAACTTAAGCAGCGGACCTGGTTGTAAACTCCCTGCTTGTTGATACAACCGCAATGAGAAATTTTGGGAGGTCAGACTATGTGTCCGCATTTCTATGAAGTTACTGTGTACTTCCCTCCCTGCCCTCTACCTCCTCCTGACCTAGAAATATTCAAAGAAATGTAAGACGTGTAGGGCTTATCGCATATTTTCTGCATACCAGTAGTTCTTCAGGAAGGTTTGGGAGACCATGAGTGTTGTGTGCATTCATAGCAAAAGACAGTAAAGGTTGTATGATTTGGGCTGATTTTACAACTGCAACAAAAAAAATCTGTAGTCATTTAGTCTCATATTCAGCCTTCAAATCTTTTTTTTCTTAAACCAAAAGAAAAAAAATCTGCCAGTGAGGTGAAATAGCTCCACTTGTTTCCAATGCAGATTCACTTTTTTCAGGAGTTTTCTAGAAATGAGTGTCAGTATCTTGAAACAAGTCATAAAAAGGCAGATAAAATTATTGAAACAAATTGATTGTGCATTGGAAACAAGTGCAATTATCTAATGCCATTGGCAGATTTTTGGAGATAATTCTGAATAATTCTGCAGTGTGAGGTTCTATGGTTCTTCATGTGAAGGCTTCAGTAGTGAAGTGAGTGTTCAGTAAAGTGCGGTTTGTTTTGGAAGCGTTTATTGATGTTTCAGTCAGCAGGTGATGTGAGCCGCTTAACGGGTAAAAGCCCTAATCAGGGCAGATGGTCAGTCTGACCGGGATGGGTGAGGTGGGCTATGGATCAATACATCAATTAACGGTTTTGTAAGTCACGTTAGCACTTAAAACATTTTAGCTTTCATCATCGTGTTCGGCTCCAAAGACCTCTTCACGTGCCTGGATGGGGGTGGAGGGTGTGTGTATGTTTGGGAATGGGTGTGTGTGTGAGTGTCTGTTTGTGTGTGTGTTTGGGAATGGGTGGGGGGGCGGAGAAGAGGAGGGAAAGCGAAGTTACATAATCCCATATCATGTGTAATGACATACTGTATCCTAAATTGTGACAACAGTACATCAAAGTCAAAGCCTGTCTGAATTCAAAGCAGAGAAAATTTAATGATTCATAAGTTATTGAATGTTTTTTTTTATTTACTTAAAGTAATGTTGTTATTGCCCAAAGAACTGAGGAAATAGTGTCTGTGTCTCATGTTTGTCTGTACTATCATTGTAACAAAATTCAGCATTATCATTTGATTTAGCCAGTTAACTTTTAGCAATGAATTGAATTGAATTGAATAGAATTTAATTAGAAAATAAAATCACATCACCCTTAGGCCTTCCCAAACCAAGGGGTTCAGAGTGTAGGAAATGCAAAAATAAATGAAAATTAAAAAAAGTTAAAATGCAGGTTTGAATATTAGTCATCAAATCTTGTTTCGGTCCTTGAACATACTATAAACACTAAAACCAAACGGCTAGGTCGAGTCAGGTGAACCCACCAGATAATGGTCGTGACATTTCACACTCTTCCACCATGTGGCTTTGTTTAATTTAAAGTTTTGGCAACCAGAAGTCACTTTCCTGTTTTCCAAACTCAGAGTTACATCATGCTTTTTAGGGGCATCTGGTGCGTGACGCCACTCTGTTCCAAGATTCGGGTTGGGGAGATTTTGGTTTGCCGATTTTTAATAATAAAAGGGTAAAACTGAACCGGTTGCAATAAAGCTCTCAGTCCATGAAATGCTATCGGATTTTTGTGAAATGAAATCTCCTCATGTGATGTAAAGCTGTACTTTGTGAGGCATTATACAGCAGTGTGAGGCAGAGCTGACCGCAGGCGGCCGATACACTCATAGCTTCCTCCTGTTATTATCGTGATTGACCTCAGTCAGTTAATTGTCTCTCTGTGCGTTAACACCCAAAGGACTGTCGGGTATTCATCAAGAGGATGCTGCGGTTATTGTATTTCAAACCAAACGTCAAGTCCCTGTGTGATTCAATCAAGTTTAGGCGCGATGAACTGACAACCAGGCTTGTGATTGTAAAGTCTGGTTAGAGAAGTGTTTTGGCTTTTTATTACAATGAGCAGGCTGACTGACTTTCACCTCAGATCTATTTCTCTGTAGCTGATCTCAGTGACGGCTCCTGAACCAGCAGCTTATTACCGCTTCACTGCCAGCCTCTCTACTTTATTTACTGTTAGAAGTTATGCAATGCAGTGCAGCACACAAAACAATACAATCACAAATTCAACTGGTAGTATTTTACTGTGATGTTAGATATTTGGAGGTGAATGTTCATGTTTGGTATGGTTTCTGTTATTGTTTATTATGGGCTCTGCTCACTGATGAAAAGCTTAACTGTTTAATCTGTTTGTGTCTTTGTTTCTGCAGCTTGCCTGTTCAGGTACAATGGCCTGTCCTTCGTCTACCTCATCTATCTCCTGCTTATTCCACTCTTCGCGGAGCCCACAAGCACAACCATGCAGGGTAAGGTCCAATTCTCTTTAAAGTATTCTTTATCACGTATTCGATAGCTTTAGCCTGTCCATCGCCTGGAGAATCAGTCTGTTTCCCAAAAACCCCTCAATATTGTTCTCTGTGTAATATAAACCAGTCCTCCTCCACAGGACTTTAATTTCCTTGAGATGAGGATGGATTTGGCATAGAGTTCGGTCCATGAAAGGTAATTTCGGCTAGCGTGGGCATGGGTCCATCTGCAATAATAAAAATGATCCATGACTAGCCAGGTCGGAGATGGAAAGGTATGATCCATTAGGACCAAATCCAAACCAGAAGTCCAGTTGATGCAGATTGTTAGGCAAAGCAGTTAAGGCTCAGGTTTAGGTGTAGTTTATTTGCACATACCTGTACATACAAAAGGTAAAAACACAACAAAAAGAGAAGAAAAAAGGAAACGCAAGCTGTGCAGTCGAGACAAAGAAACTCCAAGGAGCTTATAAAAATTAGAGAAAAAGATTTAGCAAACGTTTGGGATGAGGACTGTTTTTTGAAAATGGCTGACCAGTGTAATTATCAAAGGACGATAGAAAAATATCTCCTGAGGCTCTACTGGTTCTTTAGGTGGTTTTTATTTAGTAATACCATGATCTAAGTGCATTTGACAAGGGATATTAGTTAATGCAGCCGAGGAGAAGCTTGAGGTGAAGCGTGGTATTTAGCTTTTTTTGAAAGTTTGATTTAAAAAATAATTTACTAAATGACCACCATCCTCAAACCCAGCGTCAGCATCCACATCATCCTTTGATGTAGGTATGTGTAGCGGTCAGCCATCTTCTAAAAAAATGCAAATGAGAATCAGCCTCTGAGGGTTATGAGAAGTGACTGAGGTGGCTGTTCTCTTTACGGGCCGATGAGTGTGGGATTGCGGTTGGGAAGGAGAGCTTGACGGAGTTCAGCCTCGCCGCTCTGCACCTCCCTCACCGCAAAATACTAAACGGCACGCCTCCCACACCGCTCATATTATAGGGGTTTCTGTAGGAGACCACATGCAGTGTTTAATAATACATAAAGCCATATCGGTGGAAGGAACAACATCCAGTCGGTGAGCTGTCTCTGCTCGTCTCCAGCTGAAATAACAATCAGGAAGTAAAGGAGGAGAGAGAGGAAGGGAGGAGAGGAGAGGAGAGAGTGGAGAAAGTGGACCACTTACGCTCTCATCAATAGTTAAAGAGAGAAGTCTTCTAGTAAAGCAAAATGTTCATGTCTCGGATAGCTGTTGACTTCAACCGTGGTTCAACGAATTCCAGTTATGTATGGTTTTACACAGTTTTTAAAGCTGCAGTAGGCAAGATGTTTATGTAAAGATGCACCCGCCTGCAACAGAGAAGTCCCATCCGCCCTAATTTAGACTGTAATTTTCCCGTATTTGCCCAAATTCAATTCTGACGTTGGGTATGGACGCTTCTCCGCCCACAAGAAGTACATTACATTACATTACAGTACATTACGTCATTTAGCAGACGCTTTTGTCCAAAACGAATTACAATAAGTAATAAGTGATGAATTGATAGTTAAAGAGGAACACCGGTTATCAACTGTAATATTACTGTAATACAACGTAATTGAAGAGACACTTCCGCCTGCTCACGCTCAGAAAGGTTTGGGATTGTTTTCCTGTGTTAGAAGCATTTATTGTTCACATAAGGAATTCAGACTGTGATTCAGAATGTATATTTAGATCACAGATTTTATTGCGACAGCTTAATTTAATAAGGAAGTCCAACTTAATTAAAAAAACATATCTTTTTCATGAGGGACTTCGCCTGTGAACTGAAGCTGACTTTGGTAGATTTCCACTAGGTTATGTTTACGTAACTTTTCCAGACACTATTGCGTGTACGTTGGAAGTTTGGATGATGTGGAAACATAAAAGAGGTGAATACATGTAAATTGCCACAGGCGTTGGCTGGTATTTGATCTTTCTGCTAGTGGGACGCCAGCCAGGACATGTACCATCTGTCTGCTGTCAGCGAGGAGGGATGCAGGCTGAGAGAGATACAGCATGAGGAGGATACAGTGAACTGGACTGTGGAGTAAACCATTACATGTAATAGGATTCCTGTAATCTGATTACAAAACACTGATACCTGCAATCATTACAGTTTTTTAAAACAAACCAAAATTATCAGATTACAGATACTTTTGAAAAATAGGTAATTAACTGTTGGATTACTCAAAATATTTTTAAAAATGCATTTTGATTTGGCACACAGCCATATTATTTTACATATAATTCTACTTGTACTTGAAGTAATTGCAGGTAATGATTCTAATAACATTATTCAAATGAGAGTATTGGAAATTGTCAGTTGTCCATTTAACTCCAGATACTATAGATTTTGGACGCAAGGTAATTCAAAAGCAATGACAAGTAGTTACATAACCAAATGGGATAATCCAATTAATTATGTCGCTGATTATAAATTGAAGCAGATAGCCAGTAATCTGTAGAGTTACATTTTGAAAGTAAGCTATATGTCACGCTCCTGGCTGTGACATATAGCATTTAAATTGTTCACTTCCTGTATTTGACATATTCAAACCTCCTATAGGCGTAGATACACACTGACAGCACAAACTTTAAAAATACACATCTAATCATGCACAGAGACACACTCTGCATTTTTGAATTGTACTAGTGGGAATTAGAAAAGGGATTGAGCTAAATTCAGTGCTTTGTTTTGATGGTCTGTTTCATTTTGCCTGTTGAATCTTAAAGGACATGCGGCATTTAAATCGGTATTGTTAATTTAAACCAGATGTAAAACATGAATAATTCATTAGGTGTAATTTTCTTTTAAAAGCCACACCAATGCAGTAAGCCCAAGGATACGTCAGTACAAGATTCCAGTCCTAACTGGAGAGGAACAATATCTTATGCAACCTGTTGTTGTTTGCGATTTCCTCGACTCGACGTCCCCTGAAGGCATTAAACTCTCAATGGACATTAACAAAATATAAACTGTCTCTGTCCCATATGGGTAATAGACATTTTAAGAGCCTGTAGATACTGTATGCCTTGTTGAATGGGCACTGACGTGACTATCTCCTCAGGGAGTCTTTCAGTATAGTTATATGAAAGTTGTATAAATATTTGATGTTGTAGCTGGTTTATCAGGTTTATGTATTAGTTTGCGGATCTAACAGATGGTATCTGGTTTTCACATATCACCTACTTTGGCTCAGTTTGTGCTTTTCTCTTATCAAACCCTTTTAAATGGTCTGAGACACTTTTTCTCCCTATTGCCAAATAGATAATTTTTCTCATTTGTAGGTTCTGGCATTGGTTTCCTCTGAGCGGCCAAATGATTGCATTGGTGTTCAAACCATTTCATTGGTCCTTTCAGAAACAATCGTCTGGCAAGACCGCATGGGTAAAGCAGGACTTTATAGTGTTGAATGGATAAGACTCAGACTCTCTGATTGATTAGGGAAAAAGCAGTGACTGTTAAATTCAAACTGAACAATGGCCTTTATTTTGGCGGCATTTAAAAGTACTCTAGGGATGGCATTTTGAGACTGAATAACGAAGAGAAGCGAAATGCTAATTCAGGATGAGTGTCACGCAACCAAGATAGATGGCAGTCGGACAACAAAAAAAAATCTGTTACAAATAGGAAACAAAGGGACAGAGCCAAAGCAGTTGCATTGTCCAGAGCCTGAGGACCAATTTGGGCCCAGAAGCTCACTAACAGTCCTCATACCTTTTATTTACAAGCATTGTTTTCCCTCTTTGTGAATGCCGAGGGAATTGCAATGGGAAATTAGCACAAATTGTTTTCACTTCAACATTTAACAAGCCTGCCATGGGCTGTTGTTGGGCGCATTTGATAAGGTTAGCCCACGATGGCCTGCTGCTCGGCAGTAGCACCTCACCTTAGCCAGGATATGGTGCCATACTATAGTAAAACTGCTAAGTGTTCCCCACAAGGATGCATTAAATTTAATGAGGCTGCACAGAGAGAGCTGGCCTGGTGGAGATGTTCCCCTGTGAAGAACCATTGGACCAAACCATGCTAATACATTGGACAATCTAATCTTTTTTTTAGGAAAGGGATGATTGTGGATAACAGGGGGTCACTGTCATTCTCTTATCAAAACAGAGGTGTCTCATTGCATTTTCCTTTCCCTGAGGATGAAAATGTTAATTTCCGCACTAAGAGGAGGTCTGAGAAAGCCTACTGTAGAGAATCATCACCATAACAACTCCTGAAATTATCCCAAATACCTGTAGGTGCACTATAAAATGACCATGTGTTGAACAGCTGTGGTAGCTCTTCAATCTGCCCTCATCCTTCCCATCCAGGATCAGTTAGATCCATGGCTTATGAGGACGGTTGCATTCTTTACTCACATTACAGGAAGGCACCGCTCCAATTCAGAACCCCTATATGTTATTCCTGTAGTCTCGGACTGTCAAGTTATTTGTGAATATGAACGACTCTCCCAAAGCCAGAAACCAGATAATCAAACTTGTGGTGTAATCAGGTGTAAAGTCTGGAGCTGCTCCTTACACAATGAATCAGAGCTTGGCTTTGTGGACCGCCAGAATGTTTATTTGAGGTTTCAAGCGAAATAAGCTTTGCTCTATAGCAGTGTTGCCAGTTCTGAACCACAATATGTGCCCTGATCCCCCGAAAATCCCCCTTGGGTGCTCTCCCGGTCAGCTTCACCGTCTTTCCCAATTCATTCTCTATGGAGCAGCTCTGGGCTTTATACCTGATGACAAAACAGGTGTGAGTCTTTGTTCTCTTGTTTTTGCTTTGGGAGAAAGTTTTCCAGGTTCGCAAATATTGATCGATCTCTTTTAGGAATAACATATAAGAATTCTTAAATTGAGTGGTATTCTCATTCAAAATGCCTTTAAAGTGGCAGCACTTTTAAAGAGGGAACAAAATTGTGTTTGTGTGTAAATCCTGGACAAAGCTCTCTGAGTCAAGGTCAACGAACCAGCAAAGAGACTTTTTTCTTTTGCACACAAATGGAATAACATATGGAAATTCTTAAACTGAGCGGTGTTACCCTTTACGTTGTGAACTCAGCGTGGTTGTCCTCCTCCCCAGGCCACACAGGGCGTCTGCTCCAGTCCCTGTGTTTCACCAGTATGACCTTCCTGCTGCTCCACATCATCTATCAGATCACCGTCAACAGCCTGCTGGCCGGGAACTCCATCGACTCCGACTTCAACTGTGAGTAGACTGTTGCCTTTCTGGTCAAGGCTGTAATGATAGTGGGGTTTGGCCATGTTGTAAATATAGAAATCACATTGCTTCACGGGCTAAACTCAGCTCAGCGTCCCAGAAAGGATCCATGAACGAAAGTCAGGAGGAATGCAGTTGATTGATTGATTTTGTGTTTTTTCAGTTGTTGTTACTGCGGTCTGCAAACCTTTTTAAAGGCATGCAAGAAGCAACCTGTATGTCTTGAGAAAGGTCTGCAGCTCTTAAAAGTCTTTTTTCCTTCTTGTTTCAGTTATCATGTGACACTTGACACTTTTCCACAGTAGCTTACCATGAGTGCATACAGTTTCAGTATGGGTGGTCCCAATGGGAATCAAACCCTGAACCCTGGCAGTGTTAGTACCAATTGAGAAAGCCATTTTTTGGGCTACATACTGTTTGAGCCCCCGTGTAGCTCAAAGACTTTTTATTTTTTATTTACCCACGTGTGTCCCATCCATCATATAGGTCGTTTTGTGCTGAAACTCTGACCTGAGGTATTGAAGGGGAGTCACAGGGTTGTGTATCACCAGGAAGGTGTAGCTTTTTCACAGCCTGAGGGAAAGTTTCCATCCAAAAAACGAAGTGAAGACATTGCTCCCTTCGCAGCAGTAGGGCAATACATTGAGGTAAACTATGCCCTCTAATAATAATTCAAAAACTATAGAAATATCCTCACTCTTATTACATTTTGTCACATAGTCTAGATTTATGAATATAACACATTCCTCGATTTAATTAGCTTCCTTGTGCCATATGGTACCTAGAAAAAATAAATGTCTTGCTGCCTGCTAAGAAAACACTGCAAGCTACTGACTGAGTGTTGGGAAGGTGTTAATAGTTGGCCTCGGGCTTCTCATGAAACTCAGTATCAAACTGTAAAATTTGAGTGTGTCTAGACGGGACAGACCCTGACCTTGTGTTCTAATGACTTGTACTTTCTAATGGAGGTAAAACTAATTTTCCACCATCGAAGCACAGCCATCATTACTCAAAAGGCAGAACAGACCTTATCGCCTCAGGCGAAAATGCACAGTGCACAGCTCAGAGTCAGCAGACTAAATATTGGCTCAAGAAAATCTTTATTACTGAGCTCTCAAGGGCCGCAGCTTTTGACGTATCAAACCGTGGTGTAATTTAGGAATATGATCCATGCAATTAGCAGCTTGCAGGGAAAACTGATCCAGTAGAAGACTGTATTTTATTTTATTTGTGGATTTGTTTTGAGTTCTATATATTTATATATTTTTTGTGTTTGGTTTATGCTTTATTTAGCTAAAAATAGATTTAGTTATTGGCAGATTTAGTATTAAATCATGAAACATCTATTAGTAAATATTTTCTAGAAGTACCATCCTCTATCGTTCCTGTTGCCATTTCTTGTATCATAAAGCTCCATCGGAGTGGCATTTATGAATAACATCCTTTGTAATTATCTGCAACATTTAACAGTGAAATCCCTGTTTGAGCCCTCAGCTGCTCAGAATTGTTTTACAGCTAGATCCTGGCTGTCATTAGACAATTAATGAGGCACATGGTGAAGAAATATAACATCAGACAGCCTTGAAGAAATGATTCATATTGCGCTAAAAAGAAAATAGAGACAAAGTAATTGTCCGTATCGTAAAGGAAGAACTGACAACCACATTTGTAAAGCACTTTTCTTAATAATGTTGCAAGTTTGGATAATACTATACAATACTAAAAAGAAACATCTGAAAACATCTTATTTGTGAGCCACTGTGAAGATCTGTGTAAATATTGTTGGGATTTCCTCTTCCTGGGGTTAATGTCATGCTATTTGGAGTTATTTTTATTTAACATATGAAACAGGAAGCCTAACATTACTCTTTGTCCCTTTGACATACTGCCTCTGCTCAACGAATAAACGCCTTATCTCAGGTTTCCATATCTGATATTTAGCCCCTCGACACCCTTTTCCTTTTGGCAACCGAGTATAAACAAGAAGTCCTCCTTTGCGCTGAGGCGGTTATCCTCCCCCTCAGATAACTTTATATCATTTCCTCCGTGTCTCTACTCGCTGGAGCCAAATAAGCCATTAGAGCAGTAAACTGAGTTGAGTATGAATGGGAAAACCCTTCCAGAAAGCTAACATCTCCAGCCGCCGCAGCAGGTCAGTGACTGGTCACCAGATGAGCCGGGCCTGGCTTCCTTTGGAGTCATCTGTCATTCCTCTGTGCTGACTCAACGTGGCTCGAGTTGCACTTGCAAATAATACGCGTTTTGTATTAATTTCCACGGAGTATCAGATGGGTGGATCTCATTACAGCAAAACACTTCAGATAGGATCAAGTTGTCAGTGACAGAAAGTATGCTGCACTGACTGACTTTCAAATACTTTCCTGTGATTGTCTAAACTTTTTGGCACTCATTGTCCTGCGTGGCAACCCCCCACCCATCTGGCGACTAAGCAGGTTAAAACAAACCATAAAAAGGAATTGCACATGCGATTTGACCCATGTCTAATGGCGATGGACATTTCACCAGCTCATAAGCAGTAAACGGCCTGGTGAATAGCCATTTTGGCTCCTGCGGGACACTTGGCAGTCCTCAGAAGCCCCTTTAGAAGTCGCTCCTTTGCGCTGACCTTTACCCCTCCCCCCCCGTATCCCCACCCACCCACACATATCCTCTCCACTGTTCTCCGAATGCGACACTGAATTCACTGAATTCTCCCTCGGTGTACAAATTGTCAGATAATAGTTATGACGTGCCGAAATCGTTGACGCTGCAAATCATCAGTCTCTGTGGAAAAGGGCAGCTGGCAACAGGCCCCAGAGACAGAAGAGAGAGTGCGAAAAGCGCTGCGGAGAGGTTAACGGCCCAGCAAGTACAAAAGGCGTTTTATGATGCTCACATAAAGTCTGACGACAGGTATTTTTGGTGCCTGGCTGGAGCAGAAGACGGCCTCGCCTCAACGAACACAACTTTTGTCGAAGTAACACCTTCCTCGCTGTACTCGGGCTCTCCCGTACTGTACAGCACAACGTTCCTCCTCACAGATCCTTATGGATGAGACTGGCCTGACTTCACCTCTGGAATTCCAAGTGCATGATCTCATGAGCAGGATGGATCTCCTCTTGCACCTGTAGGTTCAGTTTGGGCTGGGCGAAGTTAGGTGTTGCAGATGTTTGGACTCGGGCATTCCTGAAATAGCTCTGTTTTGCCTGTGGTCATTGTGCTGACATTTTGAGCTGAAGGGTTTCTATTTGAAGACTTAAAGGGGCATTAAGTAAGCTATGACCTCTATCAGCTTCTGTCGGCGACTAGAAGGAATTGCAACAACATTGATACGCCTTATCTCTTCCTACGCACTTCCTTCTGTCCCCTTGAGCTACGGGCCTGTAATTGACACAAACAATAAAGTCACATTTTCACAATAGAGACGAGTAAGGTAGCTAATTAGAGCAGAGATCCAACAGAAAAGTCTAGTGAAGATATCACGTTGAAATATACTGTACTGTAATAATAATACTGCTTTGTCTTCTGCTGTTTTGGCTTGAGACTAAGGCTTTTTAGCTTTCGTAGCTGAAATGTATGGAGATGCCGCTCAGTCACTTATAGCACCCTCTTCCATCGTTGTGCTGTTGAAATGGGGTTTGGGAGTGTCTTGATATGCCAACGGGTGAGGAGTTGTTGTTCTAAAACAGAGTACGGGCCAGAAAGTGAGTTTTGAAAGCGAAAAATCTCAGCACCTGCCCTTATTAACTTAACACAGATATATTACGGTCATTCTGTGCTATAGGGAAAGTAAAAAAATGTTTTAGCACACACAACATTTGATTTAACTATCCCTTGTGCTTGTGAGGGTGAGCACCTATGTAGAAGCCTGGCTTGGATGTTGGAGGAATGGGAAGTGGGTGAAGGTGTGATCAAGTGTGCTCCCCCCATCACAGATGTTTTGTGACATTAGGATCACAATTTCTCATCACATTTCTGTTGCTCAACACTAATCAAAACTATACTCCTCTACTCTATTCCTTCCCAAAACAGACATTTCTATTATTTGCTGACATGGGGATTTGGACACTTTGGACACTTTGCCCTTACCTTTTAAGGACAGGACAGTCACCCTGCTATTTATGGGTTTATAAAATAAAATACAATTTTAGTTTATAAAAGTTAGTTTAATTTTATACAGTTTATAAAATCTGTCAATAACCAGGCCGCTGTTTTGCCACTGATGAGTAATACTGTAACACAAAAGTTTTGTTCTGAGAGTCCATTACTCCTCTGACCCACCTTGACTGGAATTCCTGTTCCTATGACTCATTTCTTATTGGAAATTTGGGGTGTGTCATCTATGAGAAGATTCTATTAAGATTATACTTTAACAGGATATTTACTGCTGTAGAAATGCATTATCTCCCATTTGCATATGAAGCTTTTTGTTCCAAAATGAGATATCCAGCATTTGAACAAAAGTAACACCTTCTCTCACATAAAGATTAATGGTACCTTTTAAAGGATAGTAGCTAACATAAATCCATGGTTGAAAAAAAATATCTCTTTTACAGCCTGAATCCTCTGTATTTTAGAGATATTGAATGATGAACTTCAGGTAATGATCTTCTTTTCCCCCAAAATTGATGTGTAACATTTTGGAATAGAAGTCTTATACTGTTTTGACAAGAATTGGTGTTGAAAGGGTTTTGTTTTTAAGCTTTACAATCTGCAACAAATGGTTTGGGTTTGTCCACTTGCAGATAAAGACGTCCTGATGAAACACTTTGTCTAATGTCTGTGTTGAGCGCTGTCAGTGAAGTGTGTCTCAACATCTTCACACTCCTCACTCCTCGCTCTTTAGACCAGAACCTCCAGCACTATAGCCGCTCAACACCTAATTAGCCGCCTAATAAACTGACAAAACACCCTGCCATATCGATGTGTCACTGAGACAAGATTCTCAAGACCCAAACTGATGTTATGTTTGTCTTGGCAATGGAACAAAGGCCAATCAGCCTTTGGCAATTCCTTCAATGTGTGAGTTGAATACCTGGAAATGTCGCTTTGAGCTCTGGAGTGACGTTCAGGAACACTTCAACCAGTTCAAGGGGGGGGAACAAAGATCATGTGAAATATTTTATTTTCTTGTTTGTACATTTAGGGTATCCCTACAGTGCTCACCAAAAGAGTTTTGTTCTAAGATGAAATATGAAAAAATGATTCCTACTTTTACAAAATGATTTAAAACAAGTTATGTAGCTTTTTAAAGGATGGTAGATGATCTAAGTCCTTGCCAAAAAAAGTAATAAAACATTTACAGACTGGATCTGGATTCTCTATAAATATTCTCTCTATATTTGCTATCAACACCTAATCTTTATCTATGTTATATATATGTTCCAATATATTGTTTTGGAAATGAACTCCTCTTGCTAATACTCAGCTAATAGTTATATGACAGTTGTGCTCATTGACCACCCATATAGAACTATTTTTGATATTCATATGAAGTGACTATTTATGTTATTAAGTGTTATGCCAGGGGTTATGCTGCATTTCTTTACCCAACAATATTAATATTCAATAAATGTCTTCCTGTGTTTTTGCCCAGGTTCCATGTGGGAGAAATCAATAAGGCAAATTGGCTTTGAGAGGTAAGACATTGATGATATTCCATCTCCATCCCTCATCACTACCACAACAAAAGTGTTCAGTGCACTAACATGTAAAACTGATAATGATATTGCAACATATTTTGACAACACACTCATTAGAGTTTTCTGTGAATCACTTGGCAGTACTGAAGATAGGCTTTAGCTTGATGAGAGCCAGAACACGAATCCTTTGGAGAGCAGAGTAAAAAAAAAAAAAAAAAAATGTTTCTGACTTACATCTTCCCTGACGATCATGCAGCATAAAGTGTGTGACTGTGGGCTTTGTTTAACTGAGCATGAAGCCTTTTCCCAGTCGGCCAATCCAGACACCGTCGCTTTCAGGAAATGATTCTGGACTCAGCCCAGTGACTGTGGGCTGATGAAAGTAAAGGTCAGCAATATCACGACCCATACAGGACGATGATGGCATTGATGCTTCATTCTTAAAGGGACAAAATGTCTGCTCTGTTCAAAACCAACAGTAAAAGCCTTTGGAGTTGCAATTCTATGTAAAGATTTTGAAAGATCATACATGTGGTTCTTACCTGGATGATATAAGAGCAGAATCTTCCAGTATATTTACAAGTAGTATTTTACAAAGTGTCCTAAATATAGCACCACCGCAACAACATTAAAAAACACTTTTTGCATCTGGCCCGTCACCTGACAGGGTTTGTAAACGCCCCCAACCTGTCCCTCTGCGATTTCCTTGATGAACGCCAAACCTGATTACGCCTGACAATCAGTTGACAGGCCTATTTTTCAAAGCCTTTGCTGCCGTATCTGTCTTCCCCCCCCACACCCTGCACCCCCACCCACCCCCCACTCCACCCCCTAGTGATCGTATTAAATGTGGTTTCCTGAGTACGGGAATGTCCAAACTCAGCCACGTCCTTTTTCCAGTACTCAGCAGCCCTCCGTGGATAGTGTACTGTAAGTGGCGGAAGCTGAGCTGTAAACAATTTATCTCCCCCCCCCCCCGCATTTACCTGTTGGTGTTGAGGAACATATACATATATATTTATAAGTGCAGCTATGTCTGCATGTGCTATACAGGCGGATGCTTTCTCCTGTTTCCTGGCCTGTATGGAAGAGATGCTGTAGGATGTTCCATTAACCTTAAAGATGCAGACAGGATCTAAAGTCAGATGTATAGGGATCTAATGAGTATTCCCAGCTGTTGTGTATCTTTTCAAGGAGAGACTCACTCTGTCTCCTCAAGCCTGACCTTCTCAAACCCTTACTGAATACCAAATATTTGTATGGTTTTGAACATATTTTGTGGTTTGCATATTTGTAGTTTTGAGCTCAGGCTGCATGATTGATTCCCGCTGTGGCCCTTATAGACAGTGAAGACGGGTTTTACCACCGCTAATGTTATTGTAATACATCTCATGTGATAAGCAAGGGAAACTACGAGTCATAACAGTTACTGGCTCAACCCTGTCTGGCACTGAGGATTTCCATCTCTTTCATCCATGTGAGAATATGATGCACGGAGCTTCACAACAATAAAGCAGGCATCACATGGAAACAGACGCCCTTGATTAGATTAAACTCGCCAACGGGAGCCAAAGAGCCGACTATTTATCTGAATGTGCGTTTTCCATTGTGTTGATTAGCACTTGGTTTTCAACTTGTTAACTTTTACGGGCTTTTTTCATCCACTCAAGGCCAAAGTGAGATTGGTTCTGGTGTTGCTGCTCTTTGAAATAGCCAGTTGTTTATGTCACGATCCAAAGATTTGTTCAGATTTCTCTGTGCAACCTGTGCCGCGAAATCATGAGTGTTTTGTTTATTGTAAACAGTTTAATTACACTTGGAGAACAGCTTGAAATATA